>NW_028174879.1:1031840-1034334 GCF_963971535.1 Notolepis coatsorum
TCATGCTCCCTGTGTAATGTCCCTGCCTATTAGTCCAGTGTGTATTCATATTCATATGTTCGTCTAGTCCTGTATTCCCAGTGTTGTATTATTATTCTTGTGTCCTGTCCCAGGTGTTCCTTGTCTATTATAATTAGTACCTGTATTCATGCCGGCCCCATGTCTACGAGTGTCGCGCCATTGTTTTGTTGTTCCCCCCAGCACCTCTCCGTGCTGTTCCGCCTTCCTTGTGTTCCCCTCGTGAAAGCCTTGTATTCCTGTATTTCCTCGTGAGTCCGTTCCTCTATTTTCTAGTCCACGTTTTCCAGCTTGGCTGAGGTTTTCTTTCGTGCTCGCAGTTCGGTTTTGTTTTGTACCCCTGTGACGTGTACCTGTGTCTACTGCGCAGTAAAGCCCTTTTTTCATTACACCTACTCCGTCGACTCTGCATTCTCTCTCATTACCGTTGTCCAGCATTTGGGTTCTATCACCTCCCCTCGCCACAAACCCTAACATGTCTTGATGAATTGAAAATGGGGGACCCTGATGTAAACAAGATGAAAGTCTTTCTCTGGTCTGCATCCCCTAAACAATTGTGTGTATTGAGCCGTACTGTATTGTACCCATTCTGCAATCTGTTAAATAAAGTTTTCAATCAATCAATCAATCAATCAATCAATCAATCAATCAATCAATCAATCAATCAATCAATCAAAACCTAACCTAACCTTAGAGAAACCTAGCACTAACATAACCTAACCCTAACCTAACCTTAACCTCTCTTCCCTCTCTAACCCCTCTATTGTGGAAGGAAATTCAGAACATTTCCTTTCAGAAGAGACAAGACTCACCATGCATTGTGCTATAAGACGTTGGGGGTCCAATCGACAGGCGCTTTATGCCAAACTAGCCCCATGCTTGATGAGAGTTCACCTTTCTAACCTCTAACCTCTAACCTCTCTAACCTCTTCCCTCTCTAACCTCTTCCCTCTCCAACCTCTTCCCTCTCCAACCTCTTCCCTCTCTAATCTCTTCCCTCTCTAATAACATGCAGGCAGAAAAGTGGCCATTTTTGTTTAAATCTTTGAGGACTGCATACCTTTTTTGCAAACCAAAATACTATACTTTATACTTATAGCACATAAGCCTGGTCTCTTTTGAAAGATAACCTTCTGAATTGTATGATACAATAAAGAAAGATCACGTTTAGTGCTAATGAAATAGAGTAACATAAGTCTGAACTTGAGTTGTAGAAAAACTTTTTTTCTGTAGTAGTTAGTAGTCCAGAAGTAGTATTTCCCCAGAAATTCGTATGGCTTAAAAAACTCCAGAGATCCATAGCCTGAAGCCTTATGTAGTACATGTCCGGCATTTCATAAAGATCTGTTCGGAAATGAGTGATTAGGAGTGATTTTGGTAAACTGTGTACAAAAGAAAAGCTCCGTTTTCTCATAGACTTCAATTCATTCGGCGGTTTTTCTCTTCCTGTTTTCACTCTTGAGTTCTTCACCTAGATCCCTGATTCGTACATCCCCAGGTGGGGTATCATTGGAAAGCCACATAACGTTCGAGATCGCCAAATGATTGACGGAACTAGAGCCCCAAGAGTCTGGAGTAGTATTTGCGCAATATAGTGCAAGCCTCGAATATCGGCATGTAACTCGAGAAACGCTGAACGGATTTTGTCACCTGAAAGGGCTATCGACAGGCAACAAATGGGGCTTTAATTCGATATATATATTGTATTAAAAGATATGCACACCCGAGCCACTAGAGGTTGCCAAAGTGCCGGTGGGCAGCTTAAGCTAACCTCTTCCCTCTCTAACCTCTCCTCTCTGACCTCTCCTCTCTGACCTCTCACCTCTTCTGTACTGGGCCACTCCCCTCCTCTTCACACTCCTTCATCCTCCAGTTCATGATCTTGCGATCAGAGGACAGGTGACGAGGCAGAGGAGCTGCATGAAGCCGAAGATGAACGAATAGAAACCCACTTGTTGCTCCACCTCATCGAGCAGCTCCTTGGAAGCTACAGGAAGTCAGACAGGAAACAAACAGGAAGTCAGACAGGAAACAGGAAGTCAGACAGGAAACAGGAAGTCAGACAGAAAACAGGAAGTCAGACAGTTTGGTTAATTGTGTCTTAAATAAAGTATTATAATGACACTATCCCAGTGTCTAGAGGCCAAGGCATTTATGGTATTTCATGGTATGAGGCCAACATGAAGACTGTCAGACGTAGCAACAGTAACTAAGGGAGGTGGTGGTGATATCGATGATGTCGTTAGGTGTTAGTGATGACGATGTCATACGCTCTTGGTTGCCGTGGGTCACAAGGAACTCCAGCATCTTGTTCATGGCGCCCATGAAGAAGATGAGTCTCAGCTGTGTCATCGCCATGCTGATCAGACTCCACAGCAAGATGGGCGAGCATATGGAGTGACAGAGAGGAACAGAGCCTAGAGAGAGAGAGAGAGAGAGAGAGAGAGAGAGAGAGAGAGAGAGAGAGAGAGAGAGA
>NW_028174879.1:1039534-1057034 GCF_963971535.1 Notolepis coatsorum
TCTGATCCCAGAGCAGTTACATTCAGTCTTTCTAACCACACCAACGTAACATCTGATCCCAGAGCAGTTACATTCAGTCCTTCCAACCACACCAACATAACATCTGATCCCAGAGCAGTTACATTCAGTCCTTCTAACCACACCAACATAACATCTGATCCCAGAGCAGTTACATTCAGTCTTTCCAACCACACCAACATAACATCTGATCCCAGAGCAGTTACATTCAGTCCCTCTAACCACACCAACATAACATCTGATCCCAGAGCAGTTACATTCAGTCTTTCTAACCACACCAACATCACATCTGATCCCAGAGCAGTTACATTCAGTCTTTCCAACCACACCAACATAACATCTGATCCCAGAGCAGTTACATTCAGTCTTTCTAACCACACCAACATAACATCTGATCCCAGAGCAGTTACATTCAGTCTTTCTAACCACACCAACATAACATCTGATCCCAGAGCAGTTACATTCAGTCCTTCTAACCACACCAACATAACATCTGATCCCAGAGCAGTTACATTCAGTCTTTCCAACCACACCAACATAACATCTGATCCCAGAGCAGTTACATTCAGTCCTTCTAACCACACCAACATCACATCTGATCCCAGAGCAGTTACATTCAGTCCCTCTAACCACACCAACATAACATCTGATCCCAGAGCAGTTACATTCAGTCCTTCTAACCACACCAACGTAACATCTGATCCCAGAGCAGTTACATTCAGTCTTTCTAACCACACCAACATAACATCTGATCCCAGAGCAGTTACATTCAGTCCTTCTAACCACACCAACATAACATCTGATCCCAGAGCAGTTACATTCAGTCCTTCTAACCACACCAACATAACATCTGATCCCAGAGCAGTTACATTCAGTCTTTCTAACCACACCAACGTAACATCTGATCCCAGAGCAGTTACATTCAGTCTTTCTAACCACACCAACATAACATCAGATCCCAGAGCAGTTACATTCAGTCCTTCTAACCACACCAACATAACATCTGATCCCAGAGCAGTTACATTCAGTCCTTCTAACCACACCAACATAACATCTGATCCCAGAGCAGTTACATTCAGTCCTTCTAACCACACCAACATAACATCTGATCCCAGAGCAGTTACATTCAGTCCTTCTAACCACACCAACATAACATCTGATCCCAGAGCAGTTACATTCAGTCTTTCTAACCACACCAACGTAACATCTGATCCCAGAGCAGTTACATTCAGTCCTTCTAACCACACCAACATAACATCTGATCCCAGAGCAGTTACATTCAGTCCTTCTAACCACACCAACATCACATCTGATCCCAGAGCAGTTACATTCAGTCTTTCCAACCACACCAACATAACATCTGATCCCAGAGCAGTTACATTCAGTCTTTCTAACCACACCAACGTAACATCTGATCCCAGAGCAGTTACATTCAGTCTTTCTAACCACACCAACATAACATCTGATCCCAGAGCAGTTACATTCAGTCTTTCTAACCACACCAACATAACATCTGATCCCAGAGCAGTTACATTCAGTCTTTCCAACCACACCAACATAACATCTGATCCCAGAGCAGTTACATTCAGTCTTTCTAACCACACCAACGTAACATCTGATCCCAGAGCAGTTACATTCAGTCCTTCCAACCACACCAACATAACATCTGATCCCAGAGCAGTTACATTCAGTCTTTCTAACCACACCAACATAACATCAGATCCCAGAGCAGTTACATTCAGTCTTTCTAACCACACCAACATAACATCTGATCCCAGAGCAGTTACATTCAGTCTTTCCAACCACACCAACATAACATCTGATCCCAGAGCAGTTACATTCAGTCTTTCCAACCACACCAACGTAACATCTGATCCCAGAGCAGTTACATTCAGTCTTTCTAACCACACCAACATAACATCTGATCCCAGAGCAGTTACATTCAGTCTTTCCAACCACACCAACATAACATCTGATCCCAGAGCAGTTACATTCAGTCTTTCCAACCACACCAACATACAGTAACATCTGAACATAATAACTGGCCTTGGCCAAGACCTGCGTGTCTTGTGTTAACCCACCTTAGAATATTAGTGCTTAATATAGCAAGTATAATTTTCTGGAAATATATTTTGTATACTTTAGTACACTTTATGTATTCAGAAAGTATATCAATGGTGTGTTGAATTGAAACCACTTAAGTTGTACTTCAGTGCTTTTTTATGATTACTAGAATAGTAAATTTTAATACATTTACTAAAGCACACTTTCAGTTTGGTATATATTTTTTGTGTGTACTTAGATTACACCATATTAATCATACTAAACATGTGCTTTGAATTAGTGCATGGACGCATATAAGCACATCATCTTTCTCTCCCATTACAGAAGCCGAGACCCTGACACTGGTAACGTCGAACCGTCCGACTACATGCCAGCTGGACAGCTACCCTCCCCACTCCTCCAGACCATAGCACCGGACATCCTCCCATTCCTAACGGCAACCATCAACTCCTCACTCAACTCGGGGGTGGTCCCCACCTCCCTAAAACAAGCCAGAGTCACGCCGCTCATAAAGGAACCAACCCTGAACCCCACCGTCATAGGCAACTATCGTCCCGTCTCTCTTCTCTCCTTCCCTTCTAAAACACTTGCACGTGCTGTATCGAACCAACTTACTGCTCATCTCTTACAGAATGACCTGCTAGAGACCTAGACCCTAATCAGGACTGGCCCATACCTGTCAACCATCCCGTTTTTCCCGGGACTGTACTGTATTTCAAACTTCCACCCCGTTAAAATATTTTCCCGTATTTTTCCCGTTTTTTTTTACATTTGTTTATTTTTACAAAATGGCTGCAATTCCCCACTGTGATGACAGGTGGCAGCAGTGTAGATTAGAACGTTAGCACAGGAAGTCAGACCGGAAGACGGTTGCGACCCGAAGAAGAACAACAGCGACCGGATAAAGGAGGGGTTTAGCGCGAAATGTATTACATTCTACAACTACCTACCTACAAACGGCAGAGAGGTTTTCCTCCACCTACCGACCGGCGGATCGGGCGAGTCGCCAGTCTCCCCTCTCTAAGCCCGACTCTAACTACCTAACCTACAACGCAACTTCATACAACCGGCACAGTGGGGTTGTTCCCGCAGAGCTCACTCTCGGCCGTGGTTCCTCAGTGTATAATGTATGGTGCTGTACCTCAACATGCGAGTAGGGTGAGACAACACCATTCTTTAGTCCAAATTATACCCTACTTAATACTATATTATTGTCATTCGTTTTTAATGTAAAGTCAGTCTTACATTGGCACTGCTTTAACGTTGCATTTACCCATAAACCATTGCTGTATTAGACCCATGATGTGCCAGTATAACTTTTGTAAAGTAATGAAGAGCAAATGTAAAGTTAATCGATACACAATGAAACAATATCTTTATCTATATCACATGTCAAAACTACTTTAATAAAAGAAGATTTCCGTTTTTCATTTCTACTCATTCATCCAAAACAAGACAGCAATTCTACTTCTGCACGCACCGGGAGAATTGAGCTCATAGCACAGATTTGGAGTTGATAGAATGGACATTGCTTGATTGATTGATTGATTGATTGATTGATTGATTGATTGATTGATTGATTGATTGATTGATTGAAAACTTTATTAACAGATTGCAGAATGGGTACAGTTGATAGTATAAAACTGAGTTCTTTGGATTGATATGATGAGCCAACTGGACAGAGAACGAAGGTGAAGTCAATCGATGGTCTTTATTGACAGGAACACAGAGAACGAGGAACAGTCCTGGAGACCACAGCCCTCCATGGGGCTGAGAGGCTCCAGAATGATGACACAACCATGCTTTTATACTATGTGGGTTCCAAAGTTAGCGAGCCACTGGTTAGAAATGGATGATCAGACAGGCTTGGTCGTATATATGGTCATATGTGGGGTTATATGTGAGCTGTTGCTGAATCTGATAATATGTCCATCTTTGCTCCTCCTCAGTGGTCAGTGGATACAGCCATGCGTTAGGTCACACAGGTCAATGTATTTCTAGGTAGGTGCCTTTGCCTCCTGGCACATTCCAGGGACGGACTCATGGTGACTGAGGAGCTGGATATAAAATATTAGACAGTAATGAACTGAAAATACCTATCAACCCCTCTTTTGACATTAATCAAATATGTCAACACAACAGTTCACATTGATGTGGCATAATTGTGAAACGTGTTTAGACCCTTGTTTGAGCCGAATCTGGGTTTAACATGATTTGTGGAGCTCCCTCTGGTGTTGTGGTCGTGGTATTCACTGACCTTTGGGAAGTATTTCGACATGTACATGGGTACCTTGGTCGTGTAGTGTATCTTGTAGACCAGGCCCATTGCAAGTTGCTGTACTCTGTCGTCTACTCTAAGCCATCCTAGGTTGTCAAAGTGGGCAGGGGTGAGGTGGGTTCTAGGAGTCAGGTCAAGCAGTAGTCTGACCAGTTTGTTTTGTGATATTTGTAATTTTGTTTTTAGCGCCTTTGAGGTACTTTGGTACCATGAGGTGCACGCATAGTCGTAGTACCCTTGAATGAGTGCTCCTGCCAGAGTCTTCAGGGTATTCTTGTTTACCAGAGAGGAGATCCGGTACAAGAATCGAGTTTGTTGGTTGACTTTTTTTTATTACATTGGATGCCATTTTGTCACAGGAAAGATTAGCCTCTAGGATGGAACCCAGGTAGGTAATATCTTCTTTCCTTGTGACAATATTGTCACCCACTGTAACTGAGAAGCCGTCGGTCTTGCTGAGTTTGTTATTTGAACCGAAGAGAATGGACTCTGTTTTGCCCATGTGTAATGATAGTTTGTTATCAGCGAGCCATATGCAGATTTTGCCTAGTTCCGAGCTGAGGGCTTTTTCAACCTGTAACTTGTTCTTGTCAGAGACCAGCAGGGCTGAGTCGTCCGCAAACAGGAACAAGTTGCAGTCACAAGCTGACGATATGTCATTTGCATAAATTAGGATTAGTAGCGGTCCTAGTATGCTTCCTTGTGGAACACCACAGCTCACTGTGAGGGGGGGGGATAGAGTACCGTTTACCTCCACCATCTGTTCCCTCCCCTCCAGGTAGGATTGTATCCAGCTCACTGATAGACTATCAAAACCAATTGCTTTTAGCTTGTCAATCAGAATGGTGTGATTGACAGTGTCGAAGGCCTTTTGTAGGTCCAGCATGCTGTTCTTAGGAAATGTTGCACACGGTGGAAATAATGGAAATTAACATTTCTAACATTAACATTTAGTGTATGTTTAAAGTTGATACATTGAGGCATAGGCGGCGTGTGGGCTTTAGGTGAGGGAAGGCTGTAATGAGAACGGCCCCTGCGCGCAGCGTGAAAAATTTGACCTTTTATTTTTGGTTGCACGCAAACTGTCCTGGTTCTGATTTCATATACACACACACACTACTAGGCTATACTACAGCGAGCCCCACTCATTTATATATAGTGCAAATTAAGTGTTCAAATGAAGGCATCCAATATGATTAACGATCATGAAATATGAACTAACTATACAATTGCAATAGTATTAGAAAGGATATATAATAACAACACAACAAGGTTTGTTTCAAATTCAAGGACATTTATTAGAGAATCAAGAGGTTTATTCAGGGAAATGTCATGTGAAATGCGGGTGGTCATCGATTGTGCAAAATACAATAATAAAATAAAAACGGTATTAAGAAGACATAATGTGCATGATAAAAATAGACATGCTAAATTCCTGAGAAGGCACTGGTTCCTATATACACTATTATACAATATATAATTTTAACTCCGTCATTATACTTATCTAAATAAACTTTCCAAGATGAACCACATCTGTTCCTTGCTTAAAGTGACTTTTACTTTCCTCCTTCCTCCTCCTTATACCTTTTAAAGAAGGTGATCTGGTCACGGTGTTATGCCCCCCACACACACTCAATACACACAATTGTTAAGGGGATGCAGACCAGAGAAAGACTTTCGTCTTGTTTACATCAGGGTCCCCCATTTTCAATTCATCAGGACATACATGACATACAGATAGACAGTACTGCTACATCTATACATTTATGACATATCAGATTTGCAAATACAGTACTGTTTGCGATTGCTTTGGGTAGGGCGTTCCACATTGATGTGGCATAATTGCAAAACGTGTTTAGTCCCTTGTTAGAGCCGAATCTGGGTTTTACATGATTTGTGGAGCTCCCTCTGGTGTTGTGATCGTGGTATTCACTGACCTTTGGGAAGTATTTTGACATGTACATGGGTACCTTGGTCGTGTAGTGTATCTTGTAGACCAGGCCCATTGCAAGTTGCTGTACTCTGTCGTCTACTCTAAGCCATCCTAGGTTGTCAAAGTGGGCAGGGGTGAGGTGGGTTCTAGGAGTCAGGTCAAGCAGTAGTCTGACTAGCTTGTTTTGTGATATTTGTAATTTGGTTTTTAGTGCGTTTGAGGTTTATTGTTGTTGTTTATTGTTTAAAAGGATCCCCATTAGCTGTCACCTAAGTGGCGAGCTAGTCTTCCTGAAGAAAACACAAAACATAACAACATGAGATACATATGACAATCACAATTAACAATGATAATGTAAAAACAGTAAAACATTGTAGACATCATTATCAACATCAGAATATTTTGCTCACATATTTAAGTAGTGCATTCTCAGGTGGTATTTGAAAGACACTTTACTATTCAATTTACTTATGTTCAGTGGGCAGTTATTCCAATGATTGATGGCACGATAAACAACAGTCCTCTTTAAAGCATTTGATTTTGGACGTGGTAACATAATCTGTCCATCATCAGCTGACCTAGTAAAATAAGAATGAACCTAACTGCATCTGACAATTTGTTTGTATAAGAAAACAGGTTGAGATGAAAAGACAGTGTTCCTGAAAAATGTAACTGTGTTGAAAACCAGCCTATTCTCTACCGTTAACCATGAGAGTTGCCGGTGCATTTGGTTTTTAGTGCCTTTGAGGTGCTTTGGTACCATGAGGTGCAAGCATAGTCGTAGTACCCTTGAATGAGTGCTCCTGTTAGAGTCTTCAGGGTATTCAGGCCGTCTGGAATGTTAAGTGTCACCACACCTATCCATTGACGGTCGGCCGACCCCAGCCCCCCCACACACACACAGGTACACAGGGGAAAAAATAAAGGCTAAAAAAAAACGTTTTTTTTTTCTTTTTTTTTTATAAATAAAAATAATGTGTCGACTGGTCTGGGAAGGCACAGCCTGCCCCAGCCTTACACACCCGCCGCCTATGAGGCATGGTAGAATTTCACTTTATATTACAGCAGTATCCGTTTTTAACATTACAATTAGTGTCTGACACTATAGACACATGTTAAAAGTCAAAGTCAACTTTGTCATTTTCCAATTTGTGCAAGACATACAGAAATTCAATTACGGTGTATATAGAAAGAGACAATAAACACAAAAGTCACATAGGACACAATATACAACACACAGGACTATGTACAACATAAACAGTGCCTACAATTAAATTAATTAATGAATTAAATAAGAGGTAAAAGAGAACCAATATTTTAAGGCGTACACTTTAAGACAACTGACAACATGGTTTCCTTCTCCATCCACTCCTCCATTTACCCTTATACGACCAGCATCACTTCTTCACGCCACCTAGCCCAGCTGCACTCCATCCCCCTAATTCACACGCGGTCAGGCACCTCACTCTTCACAGCTGCACCCTATCCTCCCCTGATGAGGTGCCTACTTCTACCCCTCGACGCTGACCAGAAGTCGTCGTGGTATTAAATACCACTACCCAGGTACGACGTCTCTGCCTAAAGCTCTGCTGGAATCTACCCTTTGTATTGCCTACTCTAACCTGTTCTCTCCTGTGCCCCAAAGGACCGCCGTCCCTGCCTGGACGTCTCCTGTCCCCGAAGAGGAACACTTGCTCACCCGCTGCAGCCCAGCAGCTCCCAAGACAAGAACAAGGACCACTTGCTCGCTCGCTGCCGCCACGGCAGCCACAAGACAGAACATAACCCTGTTCTATTCCCCCCAATTCCTGTGTTGCTCATTTCATTAAAACCCTTGAAAACGCTCCTATCTCCTCTCCTGTGTATTCAGCAATTGGGCTGTGTTCCAGACCACAATCTCACATTAATGGCATTGTACCAAAGGGAATGAATGAACAATTTTGTTATCCTGTTTCCTACAAGTGACTTTTATTACTTTTATTATCATGAGTATATTATCATTACTATTATTTTACAAATGGTGAAACGTTTTCTTTCTGTTGTTGTTTTTCTTTGCTTATAGAATTTTGTGTTTGCTATTGGCTTATTTAAGTTTCTGGTATATATTTGTTTTCAACATGCTACATTATCGAGTCCTTACTCTGGAGGTCAAAGTTGACTTGCATTCCCAAGCTGATTGATTGATTGATTGAAAAGTTTATTAACAGATTGCAGAATGGGTACAATACAGTACAGCTCAATACATACAATTGTTAAGGGGATGCAGACCAGAGAGACTTTCGTCTTGTTTACATCAGGGTCCCCCATTTTCAATTCATCAGGAAAAGCTCACCTCTATGATGTCACTTCCTGCCCTCATGGTATATAGCTCCCATTTTTACAAGCTATCACTGCTAGCCTATTACACTGAAGATGGAACACCTGTTCCGAAACATGTCTGTATTATAGGCTGCCATTAAAAAAAAAATGTAAATCTGAGAGCGCTGGTCCGGCCTTCGGCTTTTTTCTTCATAATGTTTGGGATTTCAGCACCGAGTGTCAGATACTGAGAGCGCGGTCTACCTTGACTACTGTTACCAGAGTACTATTCTATCAGAGTATTTCTACTGTTACCAGAGTACTATTCTATCAGAGTATTTCTACTGTTACCAGAGTACTAGAGTACTATTCTATCAGAGTATTTCTACTGTTACCAGAGTACCATAGTACTATTCTATCAGAGTATTTCTACTGTTACCAGAGTACCAGAGTACTATTCTATCAGAGTATTTCTACTGTTACCAGAGTACCAGAGTACTATTCTATCAGAGTATTTCTACTGTTACCAGAGTACTAGAGTACTATTCTATCAGAGTATTTCTACTGTTACCAGAGTACCAGAGTACTATTCTATCAGAGTATTTCTACTGTTACCAGAGTACTAGAGTACTATTCTATCAGAGTATTTCTACTGTTACCAGAGTACCAGAGTACTATTCTATCAGAGTATTTCTACTGTTACCAGAGTACTAGAGTACTATTCTATCAGAGTATTTCTACTGTTACCAGAGTACTAGAGTACTATTCTATCAGAGTATTTCTACTGTTACCAGAGTACTAGAGTACTATTCTATCAGAGTATTTCTACTGTTACCAGAGTACCAGAGTACTATTCTATCAGAGTATTTCTACTGTTACCAGAGTACTAGAGTACTATTCTATCAGAGTATTTCTACTGTTACCAGAGTACCAGAGTACTATTCTATCAGAGTATTTCTACTGTTACCAGAGTACTATTCTATCAGAGTATTTCTACTGTTACCAGAGTACTAGAGTACTATTCTATCAGAGTATTTCTACTGTTACCAGAGTACCAGAGTACTATTCTATCAGAGAATTACTACTGTTACCAGAGTACCAGAGTACTATTCTATCAGAGAATTACTACTGTTACCAGAGTACCAGAGTACTATTCTATCAGAGTATTTCTACTGTTACCAGAGTACTAGAGTACTATTCTATCAGAGTATTTCTATTGTTACCAGAGTACTAGAGTACTATTCTATCAGAGTATTTCTACTGTTACCAGAGTACCAGAGTACTATTCTATCAGAGTATTTCTACTGTTACCAGAGTACTAGAGTACTATTCTATCAGAGTATTTCTACTGTTACCAGAGTACTAGAGTACTATTCTATCAGAGTATTTCTACTGTTACCAGAGTACCAGAGTACTATTCTATCAGAGAATTACTACTGTTACCAGAGTACCAGAGTACTATTCTATCAGAGTATTACTACTGTTACCAGAGTACCAGAGTACTATTCTATCAGAGTATTTCTACTGTTACCAGAGTACCAGAGTACTATTCTATCAGAGTATTTCTACTGTTACCAGAGTACTCGAGTACTATTCTATCAGAGTATTTCTACTGTTACCAGAGTACTATTCTATCAGAGTATTTCTACTGTTACCAGAGTACTATTCTATCAGAGTATTTCTACTGTTACCAGAGTACCAGAGTACTATTCTATCAGAGTATTTCTACTGTTACCAGAGTACTATTCTATCAGAGTATGTCTACTGTTACCAGAGTACCAGAGTACTATTCTATCAGAGTATTTCTACTGTTACCAGAGTACTAGAGTACTATTCTATCAGAGAATTACTACTGTTACCAGAGTACCAGAGTACTATTCTATCAGAGTATTTCTACTGTTACCAGAGTACTATTCTATCAGAGTATTTCTACTGTTACCAGAGTACTATTCTATCAGAGTATTTCTACTGTTACCAGAGTACCAGAGTACTATTCTATCAGAGTATTTCTACTGTTACCAGAGTACTATTCTATCAGAGTATTTCTACTGTTACCAGAGTACTATTCTATCAGAGTATTTCTACTGTTACCAGAGTACTATTCTATCAGAGTATTTCTACTGTTACCAGAGTACTATTCTATCAGAGTATTTCTACTGTTACCAGAGTACTAGAGTACTATTCTATCAGAGTATTTCTACTGTTACCAGAGTACCAGAGTACTATTCTATCAGAGTATTTCTACTGTTACCAGAGTACTATTCTATCAGAGTATTTCTACTGTTGCCAGAGTACTAGAGTACTATTCTATCAGAGTATTTCTACTGTTACCAGAGTACCAGAGTACTATTCTATCAGAGTATTTCTACTGTTACCAGAGTACTCGAGTACTATTCTATCAGAGTATTTCTACTGTTACCAGAGTACTAGAGTACTATTCTATCAGAGTATTTCTACTGTTACCAGAGTACTCAAGTACTATTCTATCAGAGTATTTCTACTGTTACCAGAGTACTAGAGTACTATTCTATCAGAGTATTTCTACTGTTACCAGAGTACCAGAGTACTATTCTATCAGAGTATTTCTACTGTTACCAGAGTACTATTCTATCAGAGTATTTCTACTGTTACCAGAGTACCAGAGTACTATTCTATCAGAGTATTTCTACTGTTACCAGAGTACCAGAGTACTATTCTATCAGAGTATTTCTACTGTTACCAGAGTACCAGAGTACTATTCTATCAGAGTATTTCTACTGTTACCAGAGTACTAGAGTACTATTCTATCAGAGTATTTCTACTGTTACCAGAGTACTAGAGTATTATTCTATCAGAGTATTTCTACTGTTACCAGAGTACCAGAGTACTATTCTATCAGAGAATTACTACTGTTACCAGAGTACCAGAGTACTATTCTATCAGAGTATTTCTACTGTTACCAGAGTACTAGAGTACTATTCTATCAGAGTATTTCTACTGTTACCAGAGTACTAGAGTACTATTCTATCAGAGTATTTCTACTGTTACCAGAGTACCAGAGTACTATTCTATCAGAGAATTACTACTGTTACCAGAGTACCAGAGTACTATTCTATCAGAGTATTTCTACTGTTACCAGAGTACCAGAGTACTATTCTATCAGAGTATTTCTACTGTTACCAGAGTACTCGAGTACTATTCTATCAGAGTATTTCTACTGTTACCAGAGTACTATTCTATCAGAGTATTTCTACTGTTACCAGAGTACTATTCTATCAGAGTATTTCTACTGTTACCAGAGTACCAGAGTACTATTCTATCAGAGTATTTCTACTGTTACCAGAGTACTATTCTATCAGAGTATTTCTACTGTTACCAGAGTACCAGAGTACTATTCTATCAGAGTATTTCTACTGTTACCAGAGTACTAGAGTACTATTCTATCAGAGAATTACTACTGTTACCAGAGTACCAGAGTACTATTCTATCAGAGTATTTCTACTGTTACCAGAGTACTATTCTATCAGAGTATTTCTACTGTTACCAGAGTACTATTCTATCAGAGTATTTCTACTGTTACCAGAGTACCAGAGTACTATTCTATCAGAGTATTTCTACTGTTACCAGAGTACTATTCTATCAGAGTATTTCTACTGTTACCAGAGTACTATTCTATCAGAGTATTTCTACTGTTACCAGAGTACTATTCTATCAGAGTATTTCTACTGTTACCAGAGTACTATTCTATCAGAGTATTTCTACTGTTACCAGAGTACTAGAGTACTATTCTATCAGAGTATTTCTACTGTTACCAGAGTACCAGAGTACTATTCTATCAGAGTATTTCTACTGTTACCAGAGTACTATTCTATCAGAGTATTTCTACTGTTGCCAGAGTACTAGAGTACTATTCTATCAGAGTATTTCTACTGTTACCAGAGTACCAGAGTACTATTCTATCAGAGTATTTCTACTGTTACCAGAGTACTCGAGTACTATTCTATCAGAGTATTTCTACTGTTACCAGAGTACTAGAGTACTATTCTATCAGAGTATTTCTACTGTTACCAGAGTACTCAAGTACTATTCTATCAGAGTATTTCTACTGTTACCAGAGTACTAGAGTACTATTCTATCAGAGTATTTCTACTGTTACCAGAGTACCAGAGTACTATTCTATCAGAGTATTTCTACTGTTACCAGAGTACTATTCTATCAGAGTATTTCTACTGTTACCAGAGTACCAGAGTACTATTCTATCAGAGTATTTCTACTGTTACCAGAGTACCAGAGTACTATTCTATCAGAGTATTTCTACTGTTACCAGAGTACCAGAGTACTATTCTATCAGAGTATTTCTACTGTTACCAGAGTACTAGAGTACTATTCTATCAGAGTATTTCTACTGTTACCAGAGTACTAGAGTACTATTCTATCAGAGTATGTCTACTGTTACCAGAGTACCAGAGTACTATTCTATCAGAGAATTACTACTGTTACCAGAGTACCAGAGTACTATTCTATCAGAGTATTTCTACTGTTACCAGAGTACTAGAGTACTATTCTATCAGAGTATTTCTACTGTTACCAGAGTACCATAGTACTATTCTATCAGAGTATTTCTACTGTTACCAGAGTACCAGAGTACTATTCTATCAGAGTATTTCTACTGTTACCAGAGTACTAGAGTACTATTCTATCAGAGTATTTCTACTGTTACCAGAGTACTAGAGTACTATTCTATCAGAGTATTTCTACTGTTACCAGAGTACCAGAGTACTATTCTATCAGAGAATTACTACTGTTACCAGAGTACCAGAGTACTATTCTATCAGAGAATTACTACTGTTACCAGAGTACCAGAGTACTATTCTATCAGAGTATTTCTACTGTTACCAAAGTACTAGAGTACTATTCTATCAGAGTATTTCTACTGTTACCAGAGTACTAGAGTACTATTCTATCAGAGTATTTCTACTGTTACCAGAGTACCAGAGTACTATTCTATCAGAGTATTTCTACTGTTACCAGAGTACTAGAGTACTATTCTATCAGAGTATTTCTACTGTTACCAGAGTACTAGAGTACTATTCTATCAGAGTATTTCTACTGTTACCAGAGTACCAGAGTACTATTCTATCAGAGAATTACTACTGTTACCAGAGTACCAGAGTACTATTCTATCAGAGTATTACTACTGTTACCAGAGTACCAGAGTACTATTCTATCAGAGTATTTCTACTGTTACCAGAGTACCATTCTATCAGAGTATTTCTACTGTTACCAGAGTACTCGAGTACTATTCTATCAGAGTATTTCTACTGTTACCAGAGTACTATTCTATCAGAGTATTTCTACTGTTACCAGAGTACTATTCTATCAGAGTATTTCTACTGTTACCAGAGTACCAGAGTACTATTCTATCAGAGTAGTTCTACTGTTACCAGAGTACTATTCTATCAGAGTATTTCTACTGTTACCAGAGTACCAGAGTACTATTCTATCAGAGTATTTCTACTGTTACCAGAGTACTAGAGTACTATTCTATCAGAGAATTACTACTGTTACCAGAGTACCAGAGTACTATTCTATCAGAGTATTTCTACTGTTACCAGAGTACTATTCTATCAGAGTATTTCTACTGTTACCAGAGTACTATTCTATCAGAGTATTTCTACTGTTACCAGAGTACCAGAGTACTATTCTATCAGAGTATTTCTACTGTTACCAGAGTACTATTCTATCAGAGTATTTCTACTGTTACCAGAGTACTATTCTATCAGAGTATTTCTACTGTTACCAGAGTACTATTCTATCAGAGTATTTCTACTGTTACCAGAGTACTATTCTATCAGAGTATTTCTACTGTTACCAGAGTACTAGAGTACTATTCTATCAGAGTATTTCTACTGTTACCAGAGTACCAGAGTACTATTCTATCAGAGTATTTCTACTGTTACCAGAGTACTATTCTATCAGAGTATTTCTACTGTTGCCAGAGTACTAGAGTACTATTCTATCAGAGTATTTCTACTGTTACCAGAGTACCAGAGTACTATTCTATCAGAGTATTTCTACTGTTACCAGAGTACTCGAGTACTATTCTATCAGAGTATTTCTACTGTTACCAGAGTACTAGAGTACTATTCTATCAGAGTATTTCTACTGTTACCAGAGTACTCAAGTACTATTCTATCAGAGTATTTCTACTGTTACCAGAGTACTAGAGTACTATTCTATCAGAGTATTTCTACTGTTACCAGAGTACCAGAGTACTATTCTATCAGAGTATTTCTACTGTTACCAGAGTACTATTCTATCAGAGTATTTCTACTGTTACCAGAGTACCAGAGTACTATTCTATCAGAGTATTTCTACTGTTACCAGAGTACCAGAGTACTATTCTATCAGAGTATTTCTACTGTTACCAGAGTACCAGAGTACTATTCTATCAGAGTATTTCTACTGTTACCAGAGTACCAGTGTACTATTCTATCAGAGTATTACTACTGTTACCAGAGTACCAGAGTACTATTCTATCAGAGTATTACTACTGTTACCAGAGTACTATTCTATCAGAGTATTTCTACTGTTACCAGAGTAATAGAGTACTATTCTATCAGATAATTACTACTGTTACCAGAGTACCAGAGTACTATTCTATCAGAGTATTTCTACTGTTACCAGAGTACTAGAGTACTATTCTATCAGAGAATTTCTACTGTTACCAGAGTAATAGAGTACTATTCTATCAGAGAATTTCTACTGTTACCAGAGTACCAGAGTACTATTCTATCAGAGTATTACTACTGTTACCAGAGTACCAGAGTACTATTCTATCAGAGTATTACTACTGTTACCAGAGTACTATTCTATCAGAGTATTTCTACTGTTACCAGAGTAATAGAGTACTATTCTATCAGAGAATTACTACTGTTACCAGAGTACCAGAGTACTATTCTATCAGAGTATTTCTACTGTTACCAGAGTACCAGAGTACTATTCTATCAGAGTATTACTACTGTTACCAGAGTACTATTCTATCAGAGAATTACTACTGTTACCAGAGTACTATTCCATCAGAGTATTTCTACTGTTACCAGAGTACCAGAGTACTATTCTATCAGAGTATTTCTACTGTTACCAGAGTACTATTCTATCAGAGTATTTCTACTGTTACCAGAGTACTAGAGTACTATTCTATCAGAGTATTTCTACTGTTACCAGAGTACTAGAGTACTATTCTATCAGAGTATTTCTACTGTTACCAGAGTACTAGAGTACTATTCTATCAGAGTATTACTACTGTTACCAGAGTACTAGAGTACTATTCTATCAGAGTATTTCTACTGTTACCAGAGTACCAGAGTACTATTCTATCAGAGTATTTCTACTGTTACCAGAGTACTATTCTATCAGAGTATTTCTACTGTTACCAGAGTACTAGAGTACTATTCTATCAGAGTATTTCTACTTTTACCAGAGTACCAGAGTACTATTCTATCAGAGTATTTCTACTTTTACCAGAGTACCAGAGTACTATTCTATCAGAGTATTTTTACTTTTACCAGAGTAGCAGAGTACTATTCTATCAGAGTATTTCTACTGTTACCAGAGTACCAGAGTACTATTCTATCAGAGTATTTCTACTGTTACCAGAGTACTATTCTATCAGAGTATTTCTACTGTTACCAGAGTACCAGAGTACTATTCTATCAGAGTATTTCTACTGTTACCAGAGTACTATTCTATCAGAGTATTACTACTGTTACCAGAGTACTAGAGTTCTACTATATCAGAGTATTTCTACTGTTACCAGAGTACTATTCTATCAGAGTATTTCTACTGTTACCAGAGTACTAGAGTTCTACTATATCAGAGTATTTCTACTGTTACCAGAGTACTATTCTATCAGAGTATTTCTACTGTTACCAGAGTACTATTCCAGAGTATTTCTACTCTTACCAGAGTACTATTCTATCAGAGTATTTCTACTGTTACCAGAGTACTAGAGTACTATTCTATCAGAGTATTTCTACTGTTACCAGAGTACTAGAGTACTACTCTATCAGAGTATTTCTACTGTTACCAGAGTACTAGAGTACTACTCTATCAGGGTATTTCTACTTTTACCAGAGTACTAGAGTTCTACTCTATCAGAGTATTTCTACTGTTACCAGAGTACTAGAGTTCTACTCTATCAGAGTATTTCTACTGTTACCAGAGTACTAGAGTTCTACTCTATCAGAGTATTTCTACTGTTACCAGAGTACTAGAGTTCTACTCTATCAGAGTATTTCTACTGTTACCAGACACGTTTACCTGTTTGATCCGAGTCCTCTAGGGTTGCTCTTCTTCGCCACCGTGTGGCAGACTGGAGAACTACAGGGGCTCAGAGTCAGACCCCCTTTTTTTTTTATCCACTTTTTCTCCCATTTTCTATATTTTCTCCCATCCCAATTTCGTATCATCCAATTCAACCCTCCCCGGTCACGGACGCTGTTTCTTGCCTCCCACAAGCCGGCTGCAATGTGGACTAAGTCATACATAGCACAAGTCCCCTCCGGTACTTGAGGTAACAGCAGTCGCATCTTTTCACCTGCGCAGCTCGATCTCTCAGTGGCGAGGAGTAACGCGTGGGAGGCTCACGCTGCCCCCGACACTTCCTGATTCTACTGCGCAGGCGCACCAACCGACCTGTAGGAGTCGCTGTCCACAACGCCCGATCCCCACCCATCAGTTTCCCACCCCCTAATACGGCCAATGTGTATTAGTACGGACGACCAGCTAAACTGAAAGCAATGTGGAGCGCTGGGCTCGAACAGGCGATCCCAGCGTCTCTGCATTCGTGGCGAGCGCCTTGCCCACTATGCCACGTAGCCGCCAGAGTCAGACCCCTTTTATATATTATTCACTATATTCCGGTGACG
>NW_028174879.1:1062118-1064618 GCF_963971535.1 Notolepis coatsorum
AAGCTAAAAACGTACCTCTTCACCATAGCCTTCTAATACACCCCGCTGTTGATTGTACTGTAGCACTATTTTACTCTGGCCATTCTATTGCATAATTTTACTATCTATTCTACTATTCTATTATTGCACTGTATTATTGGTGTGCAAACCAGTCAACTTACAAAAAAGAGCCTGTTGGAGGATTTCAACAAGATAAATGCGACAACATTGCAAAATATTTCACTATAATATTTCAATAATTATTATATAATATAATAATTATTTGATCATGTTCATAGGCTACTGTTGTTTGACAAAAGACACTCATTAGCGCCACTCGACTCCTATACAACCAAATAAGTAGTATGCTATTCATTCAGTTGTCTGTGTCAATGTCTGTCTATTCATTCAGTTTATCATAGAAACGTGTCAGACTCTAGTTGAGCCCCCGATCGACGATATCCGTTGAGTTCATTGTGTGTGTCTGTGTGCGTGCCGGGGGGGGGGGGGCGTGAACCGACTCATTGCCAGACGTGAGCGATTCGACTCACGCTCACGGCAATGAATCGGCTCTTATGAACGAGTCGCTCATGACCGACCCATCACTACCTGTTTCCTGTCTGACTTCCTGTAGCTTCCAAGGAGCTGCTCGATGAGGTGGAGCAACAAGTGGGTTTCTATTCGTTCATCTTCGGCTTCATGCAGCTCCTCTGCCTCGTCACCTGTCCTCTGATCGGCAAGATCATGAACTGGAGGATGAAGGAGTGTGAAGAGGAGGGGAGTGGCCCAGTACAGAAGAGGTGAGAGGTCAGAGAGGAGAGGTCAGAGAGGAGAGGTTAGAGAGGGAAGAGGTTAGCTTAAGCTGCCCACCGGCACTTTGGCAACCTCTAGTGGCTCGGGTGTGCATATCTTTTAATACAATATATATATCGAATTAAAGCCCCATTTGTTGCCTGTCGATAGCCCTTTCAGGTGACAAAATCCGTTCAGCGTTTCTCGAGTTACATGCCGATATTCGAGGCTTGCACTATATTGCGCAAATACTACTCCAGACTCTTGGGGCTCTAGTTCCGTCAATCATTTGGCGATCTCGAACGTTATGTGGCTTTCCAATGATACCCCACCTGGGGATGTACGAATCAGGGATCTAGGTGAAGAACTCAAGAGTGAAAACAGGAAGAGAAAAACCGCCGAATGAATTGAAGTCTATGAGAAAACGGAGCTTTTCTTTTGTACACAGTTTACCAAAATCACTCCTAATCACTCATTTCCGAACAGATCTTTATGAAATGCCGGACATGTACTACATAAGGCTTCAGGCTATGGATCTCTGGAGTTTTTTAAGCCATACGAATTTCTGGGGAAATACTACTTCTGGACTACTAACTACTACAGAAAAAAAGTTTTTCTACAACTCAAGTTCAGACTTATGTTACTCTATTTCATTAGCACTAAAAGTGATCTTTCTTTATTGTATCATACAATTCAGAAGGTTATCTTTCAAAAGAGACCAGGCTTATGTGCTATAAGTATAAAGTATAGTATTTTGGTTTGCAAAAAAGGTATGCAGTCCTCAAAGATTTAAACAAAAATGGCCACTTTTCTGCCTGCATGTTATTAGAGAGGGAAGAGATTAGAGAGGGAAGAGGTTGGAGAGGGAAGAGGTTGGAGAGGGAAGAGGTTAGAGAGGGAAGAGGTTAGAGAGGTTAGAGGTTAGAGGTTAGAGAGGTGAACTCTCATCAAGCATGGGGCTAGTTTGGCATAAAGCGCCTGTCGATTGGACCCCCAACGTCTTATAGCACAATGCATGGTGAGTCTTGTCTCTTCTGAAAGGAAATGTTCTGAATTTCCTTCCACAATAGAGAGGTTAGAGAGGGAAGAGAGGTTAAGGTTAGGTTAGGGTTAGGTTATGTTAGTGCTAGGTTTCTCTAAGGTTAGGTTAGGTTTTGATTGATTGATTGATTGATTGATTGATTGATTGATTGATTGATTGATTGATTGATTGATTGATTGATTGATTGATTGATTGATTGATTGATTGATTGAAAACTTTATTTAACAGATTGCAGAATGGGTACAATACAGTACGGCTCAATACACACAATTGTTAAGGGGATGCAGACCAGAGAAAGTCTTTCGTCTTGTTTACATCAGGGTCCCCCATTTTCAATTCATCAAGACATGTTAGGGTTTGTGGCGAGGGGAGGTGATGAGAGAACCCAAATGCTGGACAACGGTAATAAGAGAGAAGGCAGAGTCGACGGAGTAGGTGTAATGAAAAAAGGGCTTTACTGCGCAGTAGACACAGGTACACGTCACAGGGGTACAAAACAAAACCGAACTGCGAGCACGAAAGAAAACCTCAGCCAAGCTGGAAAACGTGGACTAGAAAATAGAGGAACGGACTCACGAGGAAATACAGGAATACAAGGCTTTCACGAGGGGAACACAAGGAAGGCAGAACAGCACGGAGAGGTGCTGGGGGGAACAACAAAACAATGGCGCGACACTCGTAGACATG
>NW_028174879.1:1069618-1114618 GCF_963971535.1 Notolepis coatsorum
CCTGGTCTATAGGGAGGTGTAGTGGTTACTTCCTGGTCTATAGGGAGGTGTAGTGGTTACTTCCTGGTCTATAGGGAGGTGTAGTGGTTACTTCCTGGTCTATAGGGAGGTGTAGTGGTTACTTCCTGGTCTATAGGGAGGTGTAGTGGTTACTTCCTGGTCTATAGGGAGGTGTGGTGGTTACTTCCTGGTCTATAGGGAGGTGTAGTGGTTACTTCCTGGTCTATAGGGAGGTGTAGTGGTTACTTCCTGGTCTATAGGGAGGTGTAGTGGTTACTTCCTGGTCTATAGGGAGGTGTAGTGGTTACTTCCTGGTCTATAGGGAGGTGTGGTGGTTACTTCCTGGTCTATAGGGAGGTGTGGTGGTTACTTCCTGGTCTATAGGGAGGTGTAGTGGTTACGTCCTGGTCTATAGGGAGGTGTAGTGGTTACTTCCTGGTCTATAGGGAGGTGTAGTGGTTACTTCCTGGTCTATAGGGAGGTGTAGTGGTTACTTCCTGGTCTATAGGGAGGTGTAGTGGTTACTTCCTGGTCTATAGGGAGGTGTAGTGGTTACTTCCTGGTCTATAGGGAGGTGTAGTGGTTACTTCCTGGTCTATAGGGAGGTGTAGTGGTTACTTCCTGGTATATAGGGAGGTGTAGTGGTTACTTCCTGGTCTATAGGGAGGTGTAGTGGTTACTTCCTGGTCTATAGGGAGGTGTAGTGGTTACTTCCTGGTCTATAGGGAGGTGTAGTGGTTACTTCCTGGTCTATAGGGAGGTGTAGTGGTTACTTCCTGGTCTATAGGGAGGTGTAGTGGTTACTTCCTGGTCTATAGGGAGGTGTAGTGGTTACTTCCTGGTCTATAGGGAGGTGTAGTGGTTACTTCCTGGTCTATAGGGAGGTGTAGTGGTTACTTCCTGGTCTATAGGGAGGTGTAGTGGTTACTTCCTGGTCTATAGGGAGGTGTAGTGGTTACTTCCTGGTCTATAGGGAGGTGTAGTGGTTACTTCCTGGTCTATAGGGAGGTGTAGTGGTTACTTCCTGGTCTATAGGGAGGTGTAGTGGTTACTTCCTGGTCTATAGGGAGGTGTAGTGGTTACTTCCTGGTCTATAGGGAGGTGTAGTGGTTACTTCCTGGTCTATAGGGAGGTGTAGTGGTTACTTCCTGGTCTATAGGGAGGTGTAGTGGTTACTTCCTGGTCTATAGGGAGGTGTAGTGGTTACTTCCTGGTCTATAGGGTGGTGTAGTGGTTACTTCCTGGTCTATAGGGAGGTGTAGTGGTTACTTCCTGGTCTATAGGGAGGTGTAGTGGTTACTTCCTGGTCTATAGGGAGGTGTAGTGGTTACTTCCTGGTCTATAGGGAGGTGTAGTGGTTACTTCCTGGTCTATAGGTAGGTGTAGTGGTTACTTCCTGGTCTATAGGGAGGTGTGGTGGTTACTTCCTGGTCTATAGGGAGGTGTAGTGGTTACTTCCTGGTCTATAGGGAGGTGTAGTGGTTACTTCCTGGTCTATAGGGAGGTGTAGTGGTTACTTCCTGGTCTATAGGGAGGTGTAGTGGTTACTTCCTGGTCTATAGGGAGGTGTAGTGGTTACTTCCTGGTCTATAGGGAGGTGTGGTGGTTACTTCCTGGTCTATAGGGAGGTGTAGTGGTTACTTCCTGGTCTATAGGGAGGTGTAGTGGTTACTTCCTGGTCTATAGGGAGGTGTAGTGGTTACGTCCTGGTCTATAGGGAGGTGCAGTGGTTACTTCCTGGTCTATAGGGAGGTGTGGTGGTTACTTCCTGGTCTATAGGGAGGTGTAGTGGTTACTTCCTGGTCTATAGGGAGGTGTAGTGGCGACGTCGTCGCTGTTTCCGGCCGGTCCACCTCGCAAAATTGCAACGTATTTCCCCCATTGCCCATTTCTAAATCGTCTCGTTTAAAACAAATAAAGCATGAACATTGGCACGGTGTACCTTTCTGTGCTTATTCATCCACAATCTATAGCTCAACATGAAAATATTTGCAATTAATCGAAAGAAAAAAAAATCCTCTCCAGCTATCCAGCCAATCACTTTGGGACGTTGACGGGGATGCAGTCCATGGTGAGCGCCGTGTTCGCGCTCCTGTCGCAGCCGCTGTTCATGGTGATGGTGTCCTACCTCAGAGGAGACCCCTACTGGGTAAACACACACATTACACCCACATTACACTACCTCAGAGGAGACCCCTACTGGGTAAACACACACATTACACCCACATTACACTACCTCAGAGGAGACCCCTACTGGGTAAACACACACATTACACCCACATTACACTACCTCAGAGGAGACCCCTACTGGGTAAACACACACATTACACCCACATTACACTACCTCAGAGGAGACCCCTACTGGGTAAACACACACATTACACCCACATTACACTACCTCAGAGGAGACCCCTACTGGGTAAACACACACATTACACCCACATTACACTACCTCAGAGGAGACCCCTACTGGGTAAACACACACATTACACCCACATTACACTACCTCAGAGGAGACCCCTACTGGGTAAACTCACTGACACACACACACACACACTCATACACACACACACACACACACACACACACACACACACACGCACACACACACACACACACACACTACCTCACACACACACACACACACACACACACACACACACACACACACACACACACACACACACACACACACTCACTCACTCACACACACACACTGTACCATTGATTTGCACACAGCACACATATAATATATATTTAATATCTATATATCTATATGAAGCTATATTTTAACACACACAGCTAAATCTCAAATCACTGCAAAAAAAGTGTCCCGTTGACAACTTTGACTGACATCTGCCTCCTCCAATCACCAGATCAACGTGGGCCTGCTCATCTTCTCATTGGCTGGCTTCATGTTGCCTGGTTACCTGTTCTATCACCGTGGCAACCTGGTGAGGGAGAAGGAGGTGCGAGACAGATGGGCTGATGACCAATCAACGAAGGAGAGAGCCCTCCTCCAATTAGAGAATGGCTTTGTTAAGGACCAGTCCCCAGTTGCATAAAGTACCTTAACCCTTTCACCGCCACACGACAAGGTTAACCCTTTACTATCACGCAACCGACGGCGATGCTCAATCATTAGCATCATTAGCTCCGCATCCGCGACCTCCTCTAATGATGCTAATGATGGAGCATCGCCGTTGGTTGTGTGATAGTAAAGGGCTAACCTTCTGTATTGTCACTAGCTATCTGTCCATTCTCATTGTCAATTGAGACCATAAACCGTCCCTTCAAAATGGCTTAAAGAAGAAAAAAAATTGTCAATACGTTCTCATTTTATAGCGCCGTGAATATAAGCGTTATACGGGATTTGGTCTAGTATATTTATGTTATGTTGACGTTATGTTGACGTTATGTTGACGTTATGTTCAAGGCTTTGAATGGTAACACAGCTAACGGCTATGTTGGCTACATGTTAATGGTTACTCGTTCAGTACCTTCTTGAGATCACGTGTAAAAAAAATCTAAGCAAATGAATAAAGGGAAGATGATTAAACAGAAGGTTTTGTAGATACAGTACTGAATTCTGCCATCCGGACCCATGCAAATTGAAATATTATTATTATAGAATATAGAATATCAGGCCTATAAATGACGTTACACATCCATGGATCGGGCCAAATCTCCTCTTTCCAATGGCAGAGTTCAATCTGGATTTAGTATCACCAGGCGTGCAGGAAGAACCGTGAATGAAATCCACTGTAAATATAGTTACTTATTTATTATGTTGATGATGATGAATAGTTTTATTTTCGGTCTTTGTTTACAGATAAATCAAAAACACACATGTGTGGACTGTCAAAAGGAAAAGAAAAAAAAGAAAAATCACAAATGTACATATTCAAAGTAAGCTCACACACAAAATCCAAATTCAATGACCGAAAAAAGGAATAGGCTGAAGCACATGCTTATTTTTGCCTATCCTTTACAATTCTTAAAAACTAAATATACTTTAATATAAGAAAGAAAAACTTAAAATATGCTGCAAGATATACTTTTTTTTTTCTTTTTCTTTAAGAGAAAAAATAAAAGAGAAAATAAATGTTTTTATGTTTTACTCAAAACTGTGCTCCTGAATTATTTTATCCTTCAGGGCTTTTTTAAATCTCCCCTGAGAGGTACACAACTTCAACCCGTCACTAAGACTATTCCACAATTTAACTCCCAAAATTGAAACATATCTAGCTTTTACATTAGTTCTTACCTTTATATGTTTTAAGAATACACAACCCTCTTAAATTATACTTTCCTTCTCTTGGTTGAAAGAGAGATTGAATGGGCGGCTAGGTGGTGTAGTGGGCAAGGCGCTCGCCACCAATGCAGGAGACGCTGGGTTCGAGCCCAGCTCTCGGCGTTGCTACCAGCTTGGCTGGTCGTTCATACTAACACAATTGGCAGTGTTAGGGGTGGGAAAGCTGGTGGGTGGGTCCGGGTCGTTGTAAACAGCGACTTCTACAGTTCGGTCGGGGCGCCTGCTCAGCGCGGATAGGATCTAAGGGGTGTAGTGTGATCCTTCCACACGCTACGCCCTCTCAGTGAGAGTCCGCGCTGCCAGGAGAAAAGAAGCGGTGATTGGCTAGACGTGTGTCGGAGGAAGCACGTGATAGCCTCCACTCTCCCAGACTGACTGTGGGGGGTAAGTGCGCAGCGACCAGGAAGGGGCTGGGAATTGGCATAACGACTAACATTGGGATGGGAGAAAAACGGAGGAAAAAGGAGGGGGAAAAAGATCAATAAAAAAAAATAAAGAAAGAGAGAGATTGAATACAAGCTGGTAGGTTCTTACTCTTAGCACGAAAAAATTTCTCCAAGGTTTTTATGTAAACCATATCTACACATTTTAATGTGCAGGACTTTATGAATAATGGATTTGTCGATTCAAGATAACTAGCTTTATTTATTATTCGAATAGCTCTTTTCTGTAGTTTAATAATAGTAATTATTATAAAATCAAAATAATAATTATGAGATTCCTCCGCCATTTTAATCGGATTGCAACGCCGTATTTTGCTAGACGTTCACAGAAAGGTAGATAAACGAACTGCGTTCTAATTTATGCCAATAACATTCAGTTTTGTGGTAGATAATCCTGAAAAATAAAGAAAATTAAAAGAATGATCCACAAGTCATTTGATTGACAGGGGCTGGCTTGAGCTGGGTAGTGTCGTTTTTCGAAATTCCAACACCATTAGAAAACAATGGGTCTCCTCTCCTCATATAACTACAAATAATATGGCGTTGCGGACTTTAGAACATCTTTAAAGCTGCTATAGATAACATTCAGCCACTAGATGTCGCACTAGAGCACCAGCATGTGATTTATCCAATCAGATGCATTCCATGTGCGGAAATGGGAAGTAGGGAGGGGATACATGTAAACAACATAAACAATTTTTAAATGATAAATTCATTAATCAATCATTTTTTAGGGGAGGGGGGCAAAAGCAATACTTTGCATTCCTCATCTTTCTAAAATATCTGTGGGTGTATTATTTTCTAAAAGAGATTCTATAGTACCTTTAAAACGATAAACTCATGTGTAACCCTAGCCCTAACCGTAACCCTGTTCCAGTGACTGAAGGGAAGGCAGGTCCTGCAGCAAGCTCGTGGTTCTACTTTTCACGTCCTCAACAATAAAACAAACCAACTTCTCTCATTGTGTCCATAAACATTAAAGCTTAAAGCTCATCCCGTCAGCTCGTACTGTTACTATACACACACACGTAGTGGTCTGCAACCTTTCTATCGCTGTTATGTAAGGGATAATGTATAGCTACGAGGTCATTGTCGCAAAATAATTGACCGACACGGAGTTTAAAATACCGAGCCGCCTCGACGAGGTGTTTTAAACGTCAGTGAAGGTCAATTATTTTGCGACAATGACCGAGTATAGCTATACATTATCCCGCTTATTACATGGCTAACTTACTAACAATATACCTAATTCATTTTACATCGACTCGCAACACTGGTTCTGGCTGCGTTCTGGCTCCGCTCGTCGCTCCGCCCCCTGTCATCGCCGGCAGCAGAACACAGGCAGTGTCTAATTGCACTGAAACAGTGTGTGTCAGTGGGCTTGATTGCGAACAGCTGCGCACTGCGGTCATTATTGTCCCACAGCGGTCATTATTGAAAAATAATGACCGCTGTCGGGGGGCTATTGACCAATCACAAGCAAGCATTTCGGCGAATGTGAAAACGCCATGTAATAAGCTGTAATAATGTTATTGTTGTTGTTGTGTTCTAAGTTTTCGTGGTTCGTTTTTCTTTGCCGCTCTTGATTGTGAAATGTTTTCCATATGACATCATCAAATCAAATCAAATCAAATCAAATTTATTTATAAGGCCCGACAACACACGTTAATGTCCCCATGGGCCGTACACGTCTTCTTTAAACAAGTCAAGAAGAAAACATAACAATAAGTCAAGAACAGAACAAGAACACCATAAGGTCCAACAAATTTAAAATAAATGCAAATAAATGAAAGAATGCAACACTCCCAGACAGACCCCACGCCAAGGTAAGGAAAAACTCACTAAAACCTAACAATAGGGAAAATCAGGGTTATTATTTCTCAGCCAATCACAGCTTTGTTCAGGTCAGTGTTTTTTCTGGGAGGATACAGGAGGAGGTCTCAGTGAGGTCACAGATGGGGGAATCTAGTGGTCCGGGGGCGAAGGTCCTGCTGGTCAGAGAGACCGTCCTGCAAGTAGGAGATCACAGGTTCAAGTCCTGCAACAAGCAATCACATATCTCACTCGGCCTGAGGCTTGTAAGACTAATATCTCTCTTGGTCTGAAGCCTAGTAAGACTAATATCTCTCAAACATGATGTTTAAATGTTCTAGACGTCTGAACACAGTAGGATAATGGGTCGACAGTCTGTCGTCTCCTCCCCCGGAGCTCTGTGCGGGCACAGCATCATCATAATGATGAAACGTTATGGGGAATATCTAGATTATTATGTACAAATTGGTGTTTGTGAGAGACAATGTTTGTATTGTACAAAGAAATATTGTTGAATTATTAGCTAGCAGCTAGCTCCTGTATGTTCTAATGCTGTGTGCTTCTGCTTTTAGAAGCGCTTGTGTATTAAAGGTGCAGTTCGCACAAAACCCTTAAACCCTTAAAATAGAGTGCCATCCATCCATCCAGAGATAGTTTGATTCGCTGTAGAGACGTCTGCTGTCACTCCAATACAATGGAGCTATCAAGCACCAACAATATACACGTGAACTACACCTTTATTCATGTGGTAGATCTCCAAGACAGATATCTCTAAGACAGATATCTCTAAGACAGATATCTCTAAGACAGATATCTCCAAAACTAAGTAAATCACAACAAAACGTTTATAAATATAGTGATTCTGCTGCTGACATGTGATGTCATATCTGTGTTTATAAATATAGTGATTCTGCTGCTGACATGTGATGTCATATCTGTGTTTATAAATATAGTGATTCTGCTGCTGACATGTGATGTCATATCTGTGTTTTGGAAGTTGCTGGGTATTCTGATGTTAGTAACTTAGTTATGTTGATTTTGGGTTTTTGCCCACTAAGATACTTGATTTTATTCAGGTTTTATACTTGAAAGACTGATCTGGTCTGGTCTGGTCTGGTCTGGTCTGGTCTGGTCTGGTCTGGTCTGGTCTGGTCTGGTCTGGTCTGGTCTGGTCTGGTCTGCTCTGGTCTGGTCTGGTCTGGTCTGCTTCAGTCTGGTCTGGTCTGGTCTGGTCTGCTCTGGTCTGGTCTGGTCTGGTCTGGTCTGGTCTGGTCTGGTCTGGTCTGGTCTGCTTCAGTCTGGTCTGGTCTGGTCTGGTCTGCTCTGGTCTGCTTCGGTCTGGTCTGGTCTGGTCTGGTCTGGTCTGGTCTGCTTCAGTCTGGTCTGGTCTGGTCTGGTCTGCTTCAGTCTGGTCTGGTCTGGTCTGGTCTGGTCTGGTCTGGTCTGGTCTGGTCTGCTTCAGTCTGGTCTGGTCTGGTCTGGTCTGCTTCAGTCTGGTCTGGTCTGGTCTGGTCTGGTCTGGTCTGGTCTGCTCTGGTCTGGTCTGGTCTGGTCTGGTCTGGTCTGGTCTGGTCTGCTCTGGTCTGGTCTGGTCTGGTCTGGTCTGGTCTGCTTCAGTCTGGTTTAGTCTGGTTTGTGTTCTACTGTAAATACACTGCTGTCTCTGCTGTAAACCTGCCTGGTTTCTGAACTGATCGCCTGGCATTGAATGTGTTGCAGTGATTGTTTATAGCTGAATGTAAAGCAGTAACATGTATTATTAAAAGACAATGTGTGAACAAAATAAAGTGTACATGTGTGTTTTTCAAGTTTCACGTTTTTTTTAATTTGTCACATATAAAGTACATTGCAGTACATTGCAGTACATTACAGTGAAATGCTTGGTTCTGTATGAGCCCCCGAGAATGTGCTTCATACAGTAAAAAAGTAGTAAAAGAGGAATAACACTATACAATATACAATACAATATACAAGCTGAAGTACAACCTAAGTACAATCTAAGTACAGGGAGTACAAATGCAGACAATGAGGTACAACAACTAAGGTAAGGTGCAAATGCAAACAAGGTATGAATGTAGTGCAAATCTCTTTAATAATAGATAAATATAATGTAGTGTTAAAGTATCTAAAGTGAGTGTTAATGCAATGAGTGTAGATGATGGGTTGATGGTGTTACATAGAATCATTGAGCATCCTGATGGTCTGGGGATAGAAGCTCCTTCTGAGTCTCTCTGTGCTTGCCATGAGACTCCGGTAGCGCTTGCCTGACCGCAGCAGTTCAAAGAGGCAGTTGTTTGGGTGACTAGAGTCTTTGATTATTCTCTTAGCCTTACCCCTGCAACGCTTGTTGTAAATGTCTTGGAGAGTGGGAAGCCCCCCTCCAATTGTACGTTCGGCTGAACGTGCCACTCTGTAGTCTGCTACGGTCTTGTGCGGTGCTATTCCCAAACCGCGGCACGGTGGTGTAGTGGTTAACACTGTCGCCTCACAGCAAGAAGGTCCAGGGTTCGATTCCCGCTTGGGGACCAGGTTTCCATGATGCCAGGTACCCAGGTGGGGTATCTCCCAGGCCTTTCTGTGTGGAGTTTGCATGTTCTCCCCGTGCTCGCAAGGGTTTCCCCCCCGATAAGATAAAACCCAATGGAAAAACATGCACAACAACAGATCGCTAACGCTGTGGCGTCCTTGACGAAGACGGACAGGAGCACTTTGATTGGTCCCCTGGCGCGGCTCACGTTGACGCTTGTCTGCTCCCGGCTGCCCTTGGGGGGAAGGACGACGGGATGGGTTAATCGCAGAGACGAATCGCATCAGCGATCCTACAGACAATGCATGCGTGTGTGTTCCGGTGTGTGTGTGTTGTGGATAATAGCCAATGCCAATTAAAGACCTCTGAGCAGGTCCTGCATTATATTATTATAAAAAAAACAGGAGGTGATGTTACCAGTCAGGATGCTCTCTATTGTGCACGAGTAGAAGTTCTTAAGGATCTTCTGACTCACTTGGAACTTCCTTAGGCGCCTGAGGAAGTAGAGGCGTTTCCCTGCCTTCTTCACAACACTGTCAATGTGTGTGTTCCATGTCAAGTCCTCGCATGTGTGGACTTGGTGTGTCTGTGTCTGTGTCTGTCTGTGTGGTTAGGGTGGGTTACTTACTGTTTGATTTCTGTTGACAGTAAATAAAAGAGATGAGTAGATTAGAGTCACAAGGTCACAAGGTCCTCTGACATCACTGGTGGCCACATTCAAACTCATTTACTCTCGATAACTGTCAAACTAAATTAACGTGTAAGCATAATGTGAATAGAATAGATACATGTAGTAAGCATATATGTGTCACCTCACAGCGCTTTGTGCCAGATCTCTACATTTTCATTTTTCAGATTATTCCAGATTGCTAAAGTACAGAATAAGATTTCAAATGATGTGTCATATGTTGAAATCTGAGATTTTTTTTAACACGATGTGCTCAATTATAACTTGTAAACCTGGTTGTGTCCTAGAATACTTAAGGGGGTGAAAGCCCTCTCAAAGGAAGGCCACTTTTCACACTTCAGACAAAGTGAGCTGGGGCGTCAACAAACCCCCTCCAGCAACGCCCATCTCCTGCATAGCATTAACATAATTAAGTGCTGCCATGAGAGTTCTCTCTCCTCAGGACCCCTGTCTCCACCCATGCTGCTTTGACACCAGAATTTCCCAAAGGGGATTAATAAAGGATCATCTTATCTTAGTAGGTAACATCACAATAAAAAATAAACAATTTTAAGAAGATAAAATAAAAGTCAATTTCTACAGAGTGTATGGATGCAGGGTCCATGTGTGTGTGTGTGTGTGTGTGTGTGTGTGTGTGTGTGTGTGTGTGTGTGTGTGTGTGTGTGTGTGTGTGTGTGTGTGTGTGTGATAACAACAAGTTTATAATCTCAGCACTGTATCTATCTCTGTGTGTGTGTTGGGTCTTGAGGGGGTTGATTGAAAATGTTATTAACAGATTGCAGAATGGGTACAGTACAGTACAGCTCAATACACACAATTGTTAAGGGGATGCAGACCAGAGAAAGTATTTCGTCTTTGTTAAGGGGATGCAGCATCTTAAACTAGCTAGACTCAGTCAAGCAGAATTATTGTTAAATCTATGTCACAACGAGAAAAAGCAACAAAGTCCTCACTCAGTGGCATGGGCCATTCTCTGATGCATAAATAATAAAATAATGTATGATTGAAGTGATGGATGTCAGTGTCACAGTTACACATACACACAGTCCTCATATCCCTTCTAGTTACACATACACACAGTCCTCATATCCCTCCTAGCTACACATACACACAGTTATCATATCACTCCTAGCTACACATACACACAGTTATCATATCACTCCTAGCTACACATACACACAGTCCTCATATCCCTCCTAGCTACACATACACACAGTCCTCATATCCCTTCTAGTTACACATACACACAGTCCTCATATCCCTCCTAGCTACACATACACACAGTCCTCATATCCCTCCTATAGCTACACATACACACAGTTATCATATCCCTTCTAGTTACACATACACACAGTCCTCATATCCCTCCTATAGCTACACATACACACAGTTATCATATCCCTTCTAGCTACACATACACACAGTTATCATATCACTCCTAGCTACACATACACACAGTCCTCATATCCCTCCTAGCTACACATACACACAGTCCTCATATCCCTCCTAGCTACACATACACACAGGCCTCATATCCCTCCTAGCTACACATACACACAGTTATCATATCACTCCTAGCTACACATACACACAGTTATCATATCACTCCTAGTTACACATACACACAGACCTCATATCCCTCCTAGTTACACATACACACAGTTATCATATCACTCCTAGCTACACATACACACAGTTATCATATCACTCCTAGCTACACATACACACAGTCCTCATATCCCTCCTAGTTACACATACACACAGTCCTCATATCCCTCCTAGCTACACATACACACAGTTATCATATCACTCCTAGCTACACATACACACAGTTATCATATCACTCCTAGCTACACATACACACAGTCCTCATATCCCTCCTAGTTACACATACACACAGTCCTCATATCCCTCCTAGCTACACATACACACAGGCCTCATATCACTCCTAGCTACACATACACACAGGCCTCATATCCCTCCTAGCTACACATACACACAGTCCTCATATCACTCCTAGCTACACATACACACAGTTATCATATCACTCCTAGCTACACATACACACAGTTATCATATCACTCCTAGCTACACATACACACAGTTATCATATCACTCCTAGCTACACATACACACAGTTATCATATCCCTCCTAGCTACACATACACACAGTCCTCATATCCCTCCTAGCTACACATACACACAGTTATCATATCACTCCTAGCTACACATACACACAGGCCTCATATCCCTCCTAGCTACACATACACACAGTTATCATATCCCTCCTAGCTACACATACACACAGTTATCATATCCCTCCTAGTTACACATACACACAGTTATCATATCCCTCCTAGCTACACATACACACAGTTATCATATCCCTCCTAGCTACACATACACACAGTTATCATATCACTCCTAGCTACACATACACACAGGCCTCATATCCCTCCTATAGTTACACATACACACAGGCCTCATATCCCTCCTATAGCTACACATACACACAGTCCTCATATCCCTCCTATAGCTACACATACACACAGTCCTCATATCCCTCCTATAGCTACACATACACACAGTTATCATATCCCTCCTAGCTACACATACACACAGACCTCATATCCCTCCTAGCTACACATACACACAGGCCTCATATCCCTCCTAGGCCTAACAAAAATAATAGTTGGTTTCAGGTTGGTTGTCAGTTTGGCCATGGGTAGGTAGGGAATTTATTTTATTTTATTTTTTTATTTTATTCTTTCCCACGGCGACTATGGATAGGGAATTTCTTTATTTAATTAAAATGTTCACAACAACATGGATGCATGTACTCTGCCAGCATGTTTAATATCCATAATACTAAATGTTTGACTAAGATTTCTATGAAACTTTATTCTAAAAAAAAAAAAAAAATCTGATTTTTTTTTTTTTTTTTTTTTAATATATAATTTTTTTTTAAAACTCATAAAATATATTGGGTCGCACCTAAATCGGCAGGGTCGGTCGGCAACCTGAAACCAACCATTATTTTTGTTAGGCCCTAGCTACACATACACACAGTTATCATATCCCTCCTATAGCTACACATACACACAGGCCTCATATCCCTCCTAGCTACACATACACACAGTTATCATATCACTCCTAGCTACACATACACTGTATATAGTATTGACATGTCTCATACTAGTTTTTATAAGGGCTGTGTTATCCAGGAGAAAGCTCATGATCTTTTCACATTATCTATGTATCTCAGATATTCTCCACTTCTCCACATACCGATCTGTCTGGTCCATTGAGTTAAATGATATTTGTTCATATGAGGCAACTGACCCTCTCTCTTGTCTCTCACTCTCTGTTCCTCTCTCTCTCTGCCTCTTTCCTCTCTCTTCTCTCTGCCTCTCTTTTCTCTCTCTCTCTCTCTGCCCCCCTCTCTCTCTCTCTCTCTCTCTCTCTCTTAAAAGTCACTTTAAAGGAAGGAGGTATTGTATAGTATAGTTTAGATACATTAAGTATAAAAATGACAGAGTTAAAATTGTAAATTTTATATTGTATAGTAGTGTACATACTACATAGGAACCAGTTTCTCAGGAACTTAGCATGTCTTTTTTTATCATGCACATCTTGTGTCTTACCTATTTTATTGTATTTTTATTGTCAACAGACACATATCTTATTTTCGCTGGCAGGAAGGTCGGAGGCAGGACAGTCTGTTCTCCCTCTAACGCAGTGGTCACCAACCCGTCGATCTTGATCGACTGGTCGATCTTTGAGACTGTCCATGTAGATCTTTCCATGAAAATTAAAAATTAAAAATTAATTAATTTTTTTTTTTTTTTTTTTTTATCTTACCCTGAGAGTCCACATTACAGTTCTACTTTTGTTTTGATGTGAAAAGTGATGCTGCACTTCACTGACTGAGAAAGTACACATTACAGTTCTACTTTATAAAATGCTAATTGTAAATATGTTTGTCAATGTTAATAATATGAGAAAGTCCACATTACAGTTCTACTTTTGTTTTGATGTGAAAAGTGATGCTGCATAAGATGACTGCACTTAGCACTGACTGAGAAAGTACATAATAGTTCTACTTTGACGTTTTAATGTTGGACCAAAGCATTGCATGTAATTAGAATACAGGCAAATAAAAGTAATTTAGTTTAAAGTACAATCTTGGCTGTCTTTTTTTTTCAACGCTTCAATAGGTAGATCTTGCCTTCACCAAAAAAAAAAAAGTGATCTTGGGCTTAAAAAGGTTGGTGACCACTGGTCTAACGTGTCCTAGAAAACACAAAGACCGGAACAGTGTTTTGTATTTTCTCTCTCTTATATGAAATCATACTATAATATATATATATATATATATATATATATATATATATATATATATATATATATATAACCAGACTGTATTTCCTATATTCTGGCCTTACGTCTTCAATAATAGAGCAATATGTAGACCTACACATCAGTGGTCTAAAAAAATTATAAAAAGGTAAACCTCTAATGATCATTTACCTTAATGGAAACAATAATAAAAGCACCCTACAGCCAATATGCACCATGCAAAAAAAAATAAAAGCAATAAGAATAGTCAACAATGTAGGATATTATGAACACACCAATGACTTATTTCTAAAGTTACACACATTGAAATGTATGGACTTAGTTGAATATAACTTAAGAGGGAGAGGAAATCACAACCAATAGTACACACTACGCTGAAAAGCATGTGCATATCCGTTTGTGGAGTGAAGTTGTGGAATAACTTACCTGAAAACATCAAAATGAGTAAACATATTGCACAATTTAAAAAAGCGGCTTAAAAAATACACATTAGAGAAATATAGAAATGCTGAGTTATGTTATATTGTGTTATGTAGTGTTGTATTGTATTTACTGCTGTCAAGCGACTCAAGTATTTTTTTTTGTACTATAGTAAAATGTATATTAATGTATTATACTAAATTATGTTATATCAAGTCAAATTAATGGAGGAAGAAATGTAAATGTAAGGGGGTAGGGATCAATACGCTTAGCTTCCCTCTACTCCTTTTTTGAACATGTCAACAAACTACAGTACATTTCTCTTGACTTTTTGTTTATAATTTCTTTTTCATTCTGATTATTCTGTTTGACAAAGCTTGATATTATGATTTATTTAGAGGAATGTAAAGAATATATGTTCAAAAATTAACTTTTTTTCATTGATTCATTCATAATCAAAATGTTCATTATATATTTGGCTAAATAACTTAACATGAATCTCACTTTTATAGTAGGTTCAAAAGGGTCTGTAGGATTACTGCACTTTATCAGCTTAGACTGTAACCAAATATTGTTTTTACAAAGATCGCCAGCTGTTGCGTTCACATATCTGCCAATAAGATATGTACAGAGACAAATTCAGAGAGAGAGAGAGAGAGAGAGAGAGAGAGAGAGAGAGAGAGAGAGAGAGAGAGAGAGAGAGAGAGATGAAACATTTGGGTTTGAACTTGAGGCACTGGTGAAGTCACAGGTCAGTGTGATTGAAATAATCTGGAGTTTAAATGTAACTGGCCTTACTAATAATAATAATAATAATAATACATTTTATAATATTTTAAATGTACCAGTTGATTGCCTCTCGGTTCATTTCACCACCGGGGACGAGGACAAGCATGGGAAATTATTTCCATAATTGTAATAATGATGCTTTTCTGGAGAATTGTGAATTATAAAATATGAAGAATGGAATACTTGAATGATATTTTATATTATAAAGATCAAAGACAACTTCTAAGTTCAATATGATGAGCTCATTACAGACATGGATCCATACAAGTATGAAGCATAAGGAATGCGAGAGGAAGGGTGTAAGTCAAGAATAAGATGTAAACGTAAGTGTAGTGAAGTGGCCACTTATATATGGGTGTTGGTCACTAAATACATTGGTCAGAATTAGGTACATAATTCTTATGATATGATGAGTTAAAGTAAGCCAGACACTACCCAAGGCCATACTGATACTAGGGAGTTCCTGATAATAATGGTGGTGGCACCCAGACGCTTCTACAACAAGTTCATATTGAGGCCTTGGTGGGTTCACACAACCGTCTCTTAACATGTGAGCACATTCCTCTGTAATCAGGGAGGATGCTCTCTAATGTGAGTTACATACGTTCGGACTTCAAACCTTTATTACATTCATATACGAGTCATATTAAATATAAAAGTGATTATGGAGAAAAGGCAAATGCCATGTTGATATTGTCAGATGTGTAGAAACCATCCTTACAATAATAATTTAAACACTCAAATATAACATACACTACCCCAAGGCCATAACATTCAAATAGTACTGGAATATTTAGTAGGCCTACTCTAGAAAAGGTCCTCCGTTTTCGAAATTCTACATAAAAGTGAATTTTAGAAAGAGAGACTATGTGATATCATGTATTTGTGATTGTTTTCTACCAATGGGTTAATCACCAAATGTCAGCAATGCTGACTCAGCATGCATATAATGTGGGTCGCTCCATGTGTACTGCCTCCTCAACACCAGGGGTGTAAAGTACTTGAGTAATTGTACTTCATTACAATACTTAAGTACTGTTTTTGAGGATTTGTACTTTACTCAAGTATTATTAGGTTTGTATACTTGTACTTTTACTCAATTACATTTCAGAGGAAAAAAAACATACTTTTTACTCCTTACATTTAAAATACAGACCTACAAAGTACAAATCTCGCAGGTCCAACAATTTTAATTAGTATATTTGTTTCTCTGGCCGAACTAACGTTAACGTTATTAATCCTGCGGTCGCACTTTATTTAAAAACAGCCAATCAAATCCCCATCAATGGAAAATGAACCCGCCCATACCCATGCTGATTGGTCCTTGTGCAAGACTAGAAAGCGGGGGATCTTTGATTAAACATCTGCTATCAGAAGAATACACAGAGTGACAATCTACAGAAGATGGCCACAAACGATGAAGATGAAGAGGACGAAACGGAACATTTCATTGCCGGGGGGGGGGGGGGGGGGAATGTGTTTACTTTTACTTTTACTACTTAAGTACATTTAAAGTAGAAACTTTTTTACTTTTACTCAAGTGTGTTTTTAGCCAGATACTCTGACTTTTACTTGAGTACGATTTTGAGACGGTACCCATACTTTCACTTTAATTATAATTTCTGGGTACTTTTTACACCCCTGCTCAACACACATGACAGATGAGTACCTAGAAGAGATGATGCCCACAGACTACTTTGTGCAGTAATGTTGGATTTTAGCGCTGCTTCCCATCTAAATAGATCATGAACTACTACTGAGAGAACATTAGAATGTTATGGTTTTTCATCTTCTGCTCTGTCATGGATAGGTAGCTATCTGTCTATCTGTGAGAAAGCAGAAGGTAAATGGTAAATGGACTCCATTTATATAGCGTTTTTTTTTTAATCCAAAGCACTTTACAGCTTATGCCTCAATCACATTCACACATTTACTCACACACCAGTGGCGGAGGTGACCATGCAAAATGCCAACCTGCTCATATAGTTCTTCAATGCTCAAATTCAACGTAATGTTTAATTTAGACACACTTGTTAGTCAACTCTGTACAAATTTGAATCCAGGGGAAACAATTTAAATGATGAAGATTTTATTAGATGTTAGAAGCCTTCATTTGACACACAACACTGAATTTCATGGATACCCATAAACAGAAAATAATCATAATTGAGAGCTGAAAATTTCATTCCCATTGGGTGTGGGGGAGTTGAGATGGGCGTTATGGAACATGGACATCAGATAGGGGGCGTTATTGAACTTGGACGTCAGATAGGGGGTTGATCCAAAAAAACACTGAACTCTAAAGGCTATTGGGTGAATACATGCATGATAATCTATGATGGAGACTCTCTCTCCTTCACAATTTACAGTGTTAACGTGAACAAAATACTAATATACACAACTACTGTACTTATTGTTGTTATTTTAATCTGGAAAGAGGATGGTGTGATAATGCAACAATGTGTGCAAAGAAAAAAATAAGTCTCATTCATAGTCCTTTTGGAAAAGATGTAGCCAAAAGAAAAGGGGGGAGGGGCCGGCTGTGAAAGCCAAGGAAACAATAAAAGAAGGAAGGGTGCCAGTTCTATTGAAGCCTGTATTACAATAATAAGCTATCTGAGGAAATAATACATCAACCAACAAGTTCTATTTCATTATGGCTGCCGCTCAGCGTCATTCTGCACGCACTTCACTTCGTGCACGAGCACTGAATAAAAAATTCCACAATGTACCTTTACATCCCAACATTCGTCTGGCCACACCCCTATCCGCTTACCTTCATAAGCAGGTGTGTGGTCACCTACTCGCCTCCTTCTTCACTTTCACCACAAGGAAGTGCCTTCGGTAGATCCCACACTTGACGAGGTTGTTAGCTGAAGAAAGTTGGAACGGGAGATAAGTTGACATCATATCTTTATTTTCTCTCTCACTATTTTCGAGAAAATACGGCAATATTGTCTTCGTCACTGGAGTGTCTGGAAGATCATTCTGACCTCCACCGGCTTTTTCGTGTTAGGGGCTTGCGCCGCTGATGTACTCCCCGACTGCAGTCCTCCTTGCTGCGGCTGGATGGGTATTGACCCTCCGGTCATACAGCTGGACTGTAGGAAGCACCGGCTGTTGTGAGAAATCGGTTTGCTTCCGGGTGGGGTGAGTATTGTTTTGCTTGCAAGCGCTGGTTGTCTGCTTATGCTATGGGGGTTAGCTGACAATTTTACGAACGCCGACTCCGGACTGGGGTCCTCTGCTCGGCTTCTTAAGCGGCGGACGGAGGATCTTGGTCTGACGCCCATGATGGTCAACCTAGTGGGCCGCGACAAGACCTGGGAAAAACCCGGGTTTCTCTGGACGAGCGGATGCTTCTCTGTCCCGTGCAGGCCCCATTTTTCACATAAATGTGAAAGTACACCCTAACGAGGAAATGTGGGCATAGGATCTTCATTATCGGGAGTTCCATGCCCAAGTCGGCTGCAGCCCGGATGGGAATTGTGCTGGCTCCGCTGTATGTCTGGTAAATCACTGTTGATAACTGTGTTTGACATTTCTTTTTCTCTTCCCTCTTAGGATGGGGAGGGACTTGGACAGCGGCCTGTCTGAAGTGTGGCTTGTTATGTCGTTGTGTACAGTTCAGGTGATAGCTGCTTAGCTGGCGTGCTAGTTTGTAGCCTACTGTGTTAGCCAGTCAGCTGTTAGCTGCGGCGCTAGCTCGTTGTGTTCACCAGGCTAGTGAACCTTAGCTTGTTGCTATCAGTCGGACGGCTGTTAGCTTAATGCTACACTGTTGAAAATACTGTGACTATAACATGCCTTAAACACTCTGACTACGACGTCATCTTTGACAGAGGATGTTAGTCGACCCTACACCCGGGTGCCAGTGCCAGCGAGGACTTCGTCAACATGGAGAACGGCGGCTGGGTGGCGTTGCGGACATACCCTCGTCACCGGCGCAGGAGATGCTGGGTTCAACTCGGTGTCCCGTTAACCAGTGTTGCTGTTCTCTCGGCCTGCGTTCAGGGTGAAGGTAGGAGTCCTCCGGACTTTAAACACTTCTTCTTTTCTTCCCTTCTAAAGGTTTTGTAATAACGATGTTTCCAAAACATGTGTTGCTGCAATACATTGAGGATACGACGTGTGTTGTGTGTGAATTGTCTTGTCACTGGTATAGCTTTTCTCTCTGTAGTAAATCGGCGTTGTTTTTTACATGTGTAAAAATGAACTGGTTTGGTTGTGATGAGAACATGTGTGTTCATGTAAGTTGTACCGTGGGTGAACTCACAACTAAGAGTGTAACTGAGGGGTACAATTCCCTGACTGTATTAATAAGTATGGTATCATTAAACCACTACTGCTTTATGTACATTACTACTGGCCATACAGTACACAGGTATATGTGATGAACACTCCCACAAGAACACGGCTTCACAACAAATATCGTTTAGAAGAATATTTATTAGCAGCACGAAGATTATCTTACATTACTTTACTTATCAAGATTGAGAGTTGCGCTTGTAAGGCGAAGAATGTGCATGAATAGGTCAAGAGCGTAAGTCCATGAGCATATTACGCAGGAGATAATTAATACCACCTGTGTCATAAGAATTATATATATGGTACACTAGTAGGGCAACTGGAGATACTAATAAGGTCCCTCCGGTTGTAGGCCAGCAGGGGAGAGGATTTGTCGGTAGCGAAAGTCTGGGTCAACGAGGAATAAGGAGACTCCAGGTACAGGAGACAGTGCAATAATCCCTTGATCCGCAGACGAACAACAGCTATTCTCCGGTATGCAGTGCCGCAGGGAGGAAAGCTAGCCAGCCTCAGGGGTCCTAGAGGCGGGCTCGACGATGCTCCTCACAGGGTAAATCCCACACAGTTGTGGGTGTAGACGATTCTCCGCTCCATCAGCTACAGGACCAAAGCAAATATAATCCAGCCGAAAAGGGCTCTGTAGTCGTCGGGGTAGGTTATCCAGTGTACATATCCACACGGTTCTCGTCTAGGGCTCCTCGGATGACGGCACCAGGTTAAGCCGCCCAGCCTGGATAAGCACACTAGCTCGGTACGATGAAACGTTGGTAATGCTGGTCACTGTAGAACGGTAGCCGCACGATACACTATACATAATAGACTATTACTTAATAATAGAATAGGTCGAACTCGACGATACAGCGTTAAACTCTGACACTTCAGCTATCAATTCGCACGCGGTCTCAAGGCTCTATTTCGGGGCAAAACGGGCCCACTTCACAGCACGTTGTATCGTGGTGTGAGGCTTCAACTTATTGGGGTAACACGTTTCGGGTAACTAACTGCTGTATCCACCTGCAACGTATTTATACGTAAGGTGAACAATCTAGTACCAGCCTTATTTCTGTCTCGTATTCTTGCGCAGAACCGGGCATGTCCAGGCATGTCTTAGCGGTGACTTTGAACTAGACATTGGGGGGTATGGCCGTGGCGCCTAGGGGATCGCTGTCCAATAGGGGAACGAATATTATGGTCTGTACTAGGTAAAGGGATATTCCGTGTATATGTACAAAGAATATACAAGGGATATCAGACGATATACAAATACTATACAATATATCTCAAGTAATAAATATATATATTCGGTTTAATCTGACCCTTCGTAACAGCCGCCTCCTAATTAGTCCGCACCTAATTAGATAAGCAGAGACAGATTAACCGCACTGTCCACTACTCAATGTCCGTTGTGAGGAGTAGGGCAATTCACAAAGTCAGTGGGTCATGGTCGTCATTAGGAGAGTCGGGGAGCCTTGGCAACGCTATCAGCCTCGCCACGGGTCGGGTGTATGTCCGCCCCTGGACGAGCACTTCTGCCGCTCTGACCTTTCCGTCGGCACCAGTGATCACTTTGCTTACGCGGCCGGCCGGCCACGCAGCTCGGGGTAGTGACTGGTCTATGATCACGACGACTGTGTCCACTTTTAAGTTGTCCCCGTCCTTGACCCGCTTCTGACGGGCTGGAAGGGATGGTAGGGGGGTTAGGAGGAAGCGGGCCTGAGACTGCTTTGATCTGTGCTTGGCTGCGCCTCCACCTCCTCCGTCTGTTTCTCTTGTTTGCTCTGTACCCCGTCTGAGGAGGGGCCGGTTCCGGCCGCCCCATCAAGGAGTCGCTTGGGGTGCTGGGTTCGAGGTCAGCTACGTCTGGAGCGCAGCTGAGGGGGGTGGAGTTCCGAACTCCCTCTTGTGCCCACGGTTCTCTCACAGGCCTCTCGCTTAATGTCAATAGCCTCTCAACGGGCTGTACGAGGGAGTGGCCGGTGTCGCTCGCCTTTGTGTGTAGGCAGCGTGTAGACGTGGGTTGACTGTCAAGTCCGTAGAGGGGGCCCTGGAGCGTCCACCCCAGTCGGGTCTGAACCGCGACTGGGCATCCTTTGGGTCCGATGTGGGCCGCCTCAATTGGCAGAATGAGGTCCGCGTGGTCGGAGCCGATGAGCAGGGTCGGTGTGGCGCCGTCGATAAGCGGTATAGGTAGTTGACGTAGGTGCACATACTTCGCCATCAGCTGTGGGATGGGGTAGGTGTACTGTGATAGGCCTATGTCGTGGCTGGTGAAGACGTTGGTAATACTATACTGCTTCTCGGGCTGGTCCACCGCTGCTATCTTGAAGGAGACCTTTTCACCCTTTATGGTCTTCTGGTCTCTTCTGATGGTACGTATTGTCATGGTACCTTTGGTACCCCGCAGGCCCAACTGGGCTGCGGCGGAAGCGAGGAGGAGGGTCTTTCCAGGACGGCGTAAGTGTCCAGGACCTTGTCCTCATAGCTCAGGAGCACTCTGACCACTTTGATGAGCACTCGGGGGGTCCCGCTATGCTGGTCAATGTGGAGCACTCCTGTTGGTCGGTTGCTTTGGATCTTCTGGAGTGGTGCCGACTCGCGGTCGTCCGAGTAGCACCGTGACTCCCAGTGTCTGCTGTAGCAGTCGGTACAGTAGGGAGCGGTCTGGTGGATCTTTGGTACTGGTGCCACCGCCTCGGCCTGGTACATTACCGTGACGGGCCCACTCTGTTGTCCTGGCGGACGCCTGTTGATGTCATGCAGGACCTCCAGGTGGGCGCCGCCGCACCTGCTGCACTTCTTCTTCAAGCGGCACTCAGCTGCCATATGGCTGCGCGCGCAGCGGAAGCAGCGGCGGTGGTCTTTGATCCACTGACTCACCTCGTCCGTGGTCAGCTTCCCGAAAGTGTCGCATTGATACAGCCGATGTTCCCCTTCACAGTACTGGCATTCAATCTTCCACTCCTCTTTCGTCGAGGGGGTGTTGTGGTTCTTGTGCTGCGGTACTGATTCGGCTTGGTGCATAACGGTCACCGACCGGCGGTTATCATTTGATCCCCGAGGTCCTGGTCTTGGGCTTGGTCCACTCCATACGAACGTGTCCAGTCGTAAGCTGCTGACCTCCCTGGCGAGGAACTCAGATAGGTCTAGGAGGGATGCCTCTGGGCCGTTGGGGTCGCGGTGGTCTCTCTGCCGCCTGAAGCGCTCTTGTCGGGCGGGAGGGAGCTTCTCTAATATCCTTTCTACATTAGAGTTAGCATACAGTTCGTATATCCCCTTTTCCTTTTGGGACCCCAGCATCCCTACCAGGGACTGTACCTTGATAGAGAGGTCATCCAATGCTCTGTTGTCTCTGGCTGGGGGGAGACGGTCAATGTCTCTTATCTCTTGTATCACGTAGTCCCATATGCGTCCATAACGTTGGTCGAGGGCTACCAGAGCCGCGGTGTATGGGGTACTTGAGTTGGAATATGCCAGCGCTATATTATGCGCTCTGGGCACCTTCAGGTGCTTGAGTAGGATAGCATACTTGTACGTCTCATCGGGGACATTGGACATCATTGTCTCTAAGCACATTCGTAGCTCTGTGTACTGTGCTCTGTTCTCGTGTGTAAAATCCGGGAACGTCGGTGTGCCAAGGTACGATGCCATGGATGGCTGGCACATCGGTGAGCGTTGGGGGAGAGGCCTCCTGGGCGAGTCTCCCCGTACGTGTCGTCGTGGGCTGGTACTTGGTGGGTACCAGGGGCCGGGTACCCAGGTGCTGTTCCTCGGTGCTGACGGTGCGTCAAACTCACCCGTGAGTTGAGTCGGGGTTTGTAGCGCAGTGCCTCAGGGCTGACGTCTGGGCTGTACTGGGCCTCCTGGTCCAGAGTACGTTGCTGCTGGTCGGGGCTGTACTGGGCCTCCTGGTCCAGAGTACGTTGCTGCTGGTCGGCTTGACATTCCTCCTCTTCCTCTTCCTCTTCCTCTGCTAGGTCCTGGAGTCTTCTGTTCAGTCTCTCGGCGTGGTCCGGTTCTTCCCGGTTGCTGGGTCTCGTATGGACTGGCCGGGGAGGGGGTTCGGAGACGTGGACAGGATCCTCCTGTTGGCGGGGTCCCGGGTCGCTTGGTCGGGTAGGGGAATGTGTCCTAGACCCTTGTCGTGACGATCTCCGGGAGCTCCGTGCGGAGCGAGGGGGTGTCGCCATGGCAATCAATTTGTCCATCATCTGCGCCTGCAGCCGGTCGCGCTCTGCCTCGCGCTGGGCATGGGCGGCGTCGCGCACTGCTTCGTGCTGGGCATTGGCGGCGTCCCGCTGTGCATTGGCGCTGGCATGGGCGGCGTCGCGCTGTGCATTGGCGGCGGCGCACTGTGCATCGGCGTGGCTTCTTTCAATGTTCTCTTCCGTCTGAAGGCGTCTGGTCTCCAGTCTTATGCGGTCGTCTTCACTCCTTTGTTGCGCCTGGAAGCGCTCTCGCTCGGTTGCAGCGTGTTCGCGCTCACTGAGGGCTTGCGCTTGGAGTTGCGCGTGAAAGCGCTCTTGTTGGTCTGCAGCTTGTTCGCGCTCGCTCGTCTGTTGCGCTTGGAGTCGATTGCGTTCACCCTGAAGTCGATCGCATTCGGTGGAGGCTGCCAGGGTGGCGATGAATGCCTGCGCCAGCATCTTGTCCGCCTCGCTGGGGGAAGACACCGACGGAGGTGATCGGCTTCTGGCAGTGCTCGTTGGAGATCTGTTCTCTGGGCGCGCCTCGAGGTCCGTCTCCTGGGCGCGCTTCTCTTCTGGTAGTGGGTCGGGTTCTGTCCCTGGAGCGCTTTCTTTATCCTGGAGCTCTCCGGGGACCGTCCCGTTGACGTCGTCGGGGGGTAAAGTCATGTCATGTCCCTCCTGGTCCCCCCCGTGGGCTTGGTCAGTTTCGTTAGAACCCACTGGGGTCTCTACTGGCAGGGTCGCCTGGTCGGTAGGTTTTGACATGCTTTGACTATCCGCTTTATTTATTTTATCCGTTTTTAACGTCTGTATAAAGCTAGGTAGTAGACTGGCAGCGTAGTCCTCTAGGTAACGAGGTGGCTGCCGTCTGCGCTCCGGGCGATCTAGCTTAGGAGAACCGTTTGTGGAGTGTTCACCGCTGGCCATGTCAATATTAATATTATATTAATATTACGCTAATTACCCTCCGGCTCGAAGGACCAATTGTAACTGAGGGGTACAATTCCCTGACTGTATTAATAAGTATGGTATCATTAAACCACTACTGCTTTATGTACATTACTACTGGCCATACAGTACACAGGTATATGTGATGAACACTCCCACAAGAACACGGCTTCACAATAAATATCGTTTAGAAGAATATTTATTAGCAGCACGAAGATTATCTTACATTACTTTACTTATCAAGATTGAGAGTTGCGCTTGTAAGGCGAAGAATGTGCATGAATAGGTCAAGAGCGTAAGTCCATGAGCATATTACGCAGGAGATAATTAATACCACCTGTATCATAAGAATTATATATATGGTACACTAGTAGGGCAACTGGAGATACTAATAAGGTCCCTCCGGTTGTAGGCCAGCAGGGGAGAGGATTTGTCGGTAGCGAAAGTCTGGGTCAACGAGGAATAAGGAGACTCCAGGTACAGGAGACAGTGCAATAATCCCTTGATCCGCAGACGAACAACAGCTATTCTCCGGTATGCAGTGCCGCAGGGAGGAAAGCTAGCCAGCCTCAGGGGTCCTAGAGGCGGGCTCGACGATGCTCCTCACAGGGTAAATCCCACACAGTTGTGGGTGTAGACGATTCTCCGCTCCATCAGCTACAGGACCAAAGCAAATATAATCCAGCCGAAAAGGGCTCTGTAGTCGTCGGGGTAGGTTATCCAGTGTACATATCCACACGGTTCTCGTCTAGGGCTCCTCGGATGACGGCACCAGGTTAAGCCGCCCAGCCTGGATAAGCACACTAGCTCGGTACGATGAAACGTTGGTAATGCTGGTCACTGTAGAACGGTAGCCGCACGATACACTATACATAATAGACTATTACTTAATAATAGAATAGGTCGAACTCGACGATACAGCGTTAAACTCTGACACTTCAGCTATCAATTCGCACGCGGTCTCAAGGCTCTATTTCGGGGCAAAACGGGCCCACTTCACAGCACGTTGTATCGTGGTGTGAGGCTTCAACTTATTGGGGTAACACGTTTCGGGTAACTAACTGCTGTATCCACCTGCAACGTATTTATACGTAAGGTGAACAATCTAGTACCAGCCTTATTTCTGTCTCGAATTCTTGCGCAGAACCGGGCATGTCCAGGCATGTCTTAGCGGTGACTTTGAACTAGACATTGGGGGGTATGGCCGTGGCGCCTAGGGGATCGCTGTCCAATAGGGGAACGAATATTATGGTCTGTACTAGGTAAAGGGATATTCCGTGTATATGTACAAAGAATATACAAGGGATATCAGACGATATACAAATACTATACAATATATCTCAAGTAATAAATATATATATTCGGTTTAATCTGACCCTTCGTAACAAAGAGGGTTATTTAACCTGTAAAGCTATGCTTAGTGACATGTGATTGAGGAATGAATCTTTTTCTCAGCCTGTGATGACAATGAACAGCATGTTCACACATTAACAGAGGTGCCTGTTCGCCTTGGTTGTATCAAGGGTAAGATAGGAGGGGTGACCCCCCGGTTTCCCTGGGGCTTCCCCCCCTCCTCTCAGACATGTTTGGTTACAATATATTGTGTCACTGTGTTTGTGGGGATACGATGTAACCCTCAGTTTAATTGCTGGGGTTGTGCTTTCCGCTTGAGAAACTATTTTTTCCTAAAGAAAAGGTTGTTTGGTCACTTATCATGTGTGCTTAGCAAGGTCTGTGGCCTTTACATAATCGAGGACTTCTGTCTTCTCTCGTTATGAAAAATGGCGTTCCTCTGTAGTAAGAGTGTACTGTGCCATTTTTTGTTGTGATGAAGGGTTGTGTGTGTCTTTGTGATCTACAACTGGGTTAGGTTTGGCCCACAGAAGCACTGGACCGGGGCTCTTAAAGGGGCCCTCTCTGTTCTGTGTTTTTCCTTAGTAAAACTCAGGTAGCAGGTTATCACATGAGCTATGTGAGGCTGTTCGATGCTTCATGTAGCAGGCTATGACTGTGTCATGCTCTACTTGTCATTACATCGTATCATGGGTGAGGGGTCGTAAAGGGGTGAACTGGTAATCCTTTCCTCCCCTTTTCTGATTGGTCAGGGGTTAAAACCTCCTGGCCTTCAAGGTTCCTGTCACGTTGCTGTTCGGCACGTTACAGGGTAAGAGGGGGGAGGGGGAGGGAGTTTCCTGGTCCCACGCCCTGGAAGATTGGGCGTGTGCACCGCGGAAATTCCCCCGCCATAGAGTACGTCACTGAGCGCGTCTCTAGTGGTAAGACTTCCGTGGGTTGTTCAGGTCCATGTTATAGATCTGTTTCAGGGAGTTGTCAGAGCTCCTCCTCACGAAGCTCCTCCTCAGAGAGAAGTGCCTTCTGTAAGTTCGGACTCTCCTTCCCAGTGAGGGAGCCTCCTCAGAGTTCAGAGCCTCCTCCTCAGATTGTCAAGGTGAGTAGAACTTCAAAAAAAGGAGTTCTGCTCTATTGTGTGTGTATTCGATTCAATTCGATTATTGAGTGTGTATTGGTTCAGTGCCTCCTCCTCGGAGAGCTCTAACCCAAGTGTTGCATAGCTCAATGTTGCAATATATTCTTTTCAATCTATACAGCTCACGTGGGAAGTCTCTCTGGGGATTTTCCGTCTCCTCCCTGTGGCGAGGGTGGCGGGATGTAAAAATGTAAAGAAAATGTACCCTCAGCTGCGTCACGTGGGATTCATGTCAGTCTGTGTTTCTTTCTTTTTTAAATAAAAAGAGGAAAGAACATGAAGCACGACGGCTCCGTGTCGTTCTCCCAAGTGACTTGGAGGAACAATGTCTGGTGTCTTGCTAGACTATCCATTGATGTGTTTGGGTCTCGACGCGTACATAGTGCTGGCTCGGGGTGTTTCTGTTAAGAATCACGCAGGGGGCTAAGTCCGCCTTGGTTGCTCGTTATTAAAACAGCGTTTTTGTAGGCCAACTGGGATAGAGTTTTGTCTCTTCCGAGCGCCAGTTTACTAGGTTGTCTCGATGAATTCTCGTTCATATCTGGGGGATGTTAACGGAATAGATCAGAACATAGGTAGAGGGGTCTCACGCCCTTGGGGTGGGCCACTGAGCGCGGTACAAATGGGACCGTCTGGGTGGCGCCCTCTTTTCATGTTTTGGATCGACACGCATACCTACCCCCTCTTCTGGAGTGGGCATGTCGGCGTGGTTAGGGCACGGGACTGGTTCTGGTCGCGCTGGTCCAGATCAGTTAACCCGTTGTCCGCCGGGGACGCAGATCTGCTGTTCTGGTACCCTGAGGGACTTGTGCTTTTTTCGGGGGGGAAAATGCCGGGTCGGCCCGGGTGTCACAGGGTTAGGCGTTATGGAGACCCTTTGTTGGGTACACGTTGTAAGGGGCTGATTCTCCTTTCTTTCGCTCCTCTCTCATGCATGGCGAAGAGGGGGCTGTTGGGGTGGTCTTCTGGACCTCCTCTGGTAACCCTGTGTGCTTCCCGAGCCGCCGGGCCCGGTCCGAAGTAATGTTTCGTTGAAACCGTAGGCCTGGGATAACCCTTTTTCTTGAGGGGTTATAGGAACAACCACCGTCTGTGTACCGAGAGGGTGCTTGATTCCCTGGTGTGTTGGAGCAGAGTCAACTCCCGGGTTACCCGGTTGAGTGTGCCCCTGCACGTTCATGACGTCTGCCAATCGTGTCAGCCTTCTCTGCCTCGACCCCTCTGGGTGGGTTTTTTTTGATGGAGGCTTTGTCATGGTGCTCAACAACGCCAGCATACGCCCCTTCCGCCGGGGGGGCTGTTTTCAGTTGACCCCTTTGGCGCCTGTCTCGTCCGCAGTGCTCCAGGCTCAGGTCTACAGCCTGCTGCCTGGTTTCCCCGGTGCGCTACCTGCTTCCGTTGGTTAACCTTTTTTGAGTGCTTTACGGCCATGCTGACTGCCTGTTTGCAGGGTCAGTGTGCCAGGCGGTGTACTATTGGGGGGAAAGGGCCCGCTCTTGGAGGGGCCCTATCCGAATACGCTGGCGATGTGGGGGGCGGTGTCACTAAGTGACCGCCTGGTGGGGTCTTGATGCCTGGCGTCATTGACCTCTCCGGGCCCCCTTTTTCCAGGGGATCCAGTCCCTTCAGTGGGTCTGGGTCTTCCTTCGCGCTCCGCTGCTACGGCCTTGCCACGGGGTTGAGTTTGCCCTTGACCCCGTGATTTTGGGGGCAGTAACGAGGGTTGTTCCTTCCGTTCGTTCCCTGGTGGCATGCGGGTTGTGCGTGTGCGTAGTCGTGGGGTCAAGCCACGGTCTGCTCACCCTGTGCGTTGAGTTGCTTGAGTTCCTCTTCGCACGGTCGGATCCGTCTCCCTCCCGTCCTCCAATAGGGAGGATATCCCTCCATTAGGGAGGATCGGGGGGCTCGGTCCTCCCCGGTCTGATGGTTGTGGGGGGCCTCAGCGTGGTACATTTGTCGAGCTTTGGCTTCCGCTCAGCTCCTCTTGTGCAGAATGACGCTGAGCGGCAGCCATAATGAAATAGAACGTAAGGTTATGTATATAACCAAGTTCTATGAATTATGGTGACGCTCAGCGTCAGGACGCCACTGCGGCCCTTGATCTCGCCTTGTGGAGAAAGTTTGGGAAGGAGGCGAGTAGGTGACCACACACCTGCTTATGAAGGTAAGCGGATAGGGGTGTGGCCAGACGAATGTTGGGATGTAAAGGTACATTGTGGAATTTTTTATTCAGTGCTCGTGCACGAAGTGAAGTGCGTGCAGAATGACGCTGAGTGTCACCATAATTCATAGAACTTGGTTATATACATAACCTTACGTTAACAATGCAACACGTTTACAATGATTCTGACATCCGAGGTTATAACCTGTTTAAAGGACGGGTCCTAAACGAGGAGATAGCTGATGCCATTCAAGTCAATGTTGGCCGAACTGAAAGTTTCCACACTTGGCACCAATGTGCGTTCCTTCACGTGCTACACAGTGACGTGTGGACCCTTCCTTCTTTTATAGTTTCCTTCCCTGGAAGGAAAGGAACGTTACTTTCCCATCTCTGACAAAATCACACAGGACTAAAACAGGACTGGGTAAAACAGAGTCCATTCTCTTGGGATCAAATAACAAACTCAGCAAGGCTGACGGCTTCTCGGTTACAGTGGGTGACAATATTGTCACAAGGAAAGATGAAATTACATACCTGGGTTCCATCCTAGAGTTCCATCCAAAAAGTCACCCAACGAACTAGATTCTTGTACCGGATCTCCTCTCTGGTAAACAAGAACACCCTGAAGACTCTGGCAGGAGCACTCATTCAGGGGTACTACGACTATGCCTGAACCTCATGGTACCAAAGCACCTCAAAGGCACTAAAAACAAGATTACAAACATCACAAAACAAACTGGTCAGACTACTGCTTGACCTTACTCCTAGAACCCACCTCACCCCTGCCCACTTTGACAACCTAGGATGGCTTAGAGTAGACGACAGAGTACAGCAACTTGCAATGGGCCTGGTCTACAAGATACACACACCACTAAGGTACCCATGTACATGTCGAAAGACTTCCCAAAGGTCAGTGAAAACCACGACCACAACACCAGAGGGAGTTCCACAAATCATGGTCTGCATCCCCTTAACAATTGTGTGCATTAAGCCTTACTGTATTGTACCTGTTCAGGTTATGACCGATATAATAAACACTCTTTACGACCTGCTTTAACTCCAGAGGTTGTTGTGTTTATTTGGCTTCTCGTAGACACACAGCGTTGTTTGGGTAGCATACATGGAATTAACTACTTCCGGCGCATGAGCGCCTAATATGGTCTGGTCTTAGAGACACACACACAATTGTACTTCCAGTACATTCATTCACATGACATCTCCCCTTCTTTGAGTCAGAGACAGTGTATACTGTTGAATACAAAATTAGTGCAGTGTCCTCTCAAACGAGCAAATAATCTGAGCTCTTAGCAGTGCAAGGTAATCAGTGATGCCACAGATTACTTGTAAAAGTAATCTGATTACTGATTACTGATTACTCCTTTAAAAAGTAATCTTAGTTACTTTACTGATTACTTGATTATCAGAGTAACTTAGTTACATTGAAAGTAACTAGGTTACGAAGTCGTCCCCCCTGCTGCTGCCACAACATAAGAATGACAAAAAAAATTTAGTCAAATGTACTCAGTTTGAGTAAAATGTACTAATAGGGCATGTAGGCCTATCTTTCTGGACTCTTTTTGTATCACAAACAGTACTGTAATTGCAAATCTGGTATGTCATAAATGTATAGATGTAGCAGTACTGTCTATCTGTATGTCATGTATGTCATATATGTTACGATGAATTGAAAATGGGGGACCCTGATGTAAACAAGACGAAAGTCTTTCTCTGGTCTGCATCCCCTTAACAATTGTATGTATTGAGCTGTACTGTACTGTACCCATTCTGCAATCTGTTAATAAAGTTTTCAATCAATCAATCAAACTATTAGAAAATTCAGAATGTTTCGTTTCAAAAGAGGCCAGACTCAGGTATGTGCTATAAATGGTTGAAGAATAGCTTTCAATTTACTTTGGGTATGCAATCAACAGGCGTTTTATGCAAAATTTGCAGGACTGAATGTATTTTTCTCACAGGTCATTTGTAATTGTAACGGAATACATTTAAATAGAGTAACCCTACCAATCCTGGTGACGAGGGGTCATGAGACACTTTTGAAATGCACCCCAGAACACTGAGCCGCTCAAATGCCCCCAAATGAATGCATGGACAGAGGGAGGGAGGAGACTGATGAAGATGATACACTCTTTTCTGGACACTTTTTGTATCACAAACAGTACTGTATTTGCAAATCTGGTATGTCATAAATGTATAGATGTAGCAGTACTGTCTATCTCTATGTCGTGTGTAGGGATGGGTATCGTTAGGATTTTATCGATACTACTACTCCTATCGATACTGCTTAACGGTTCGGTACTTTATCGATACTCTTATCGGTTCTTTTTGATAATTTTTTTATGATTTTTATATTTGCAGTTGAGAGCATTGGTCATCTCCCTACAGTAAAGATTAGAAATGATTGAATTATTGTAAATGTGTGTGGAGTGGTGGGAATAGCTGCTTCAATAATAACTTATAACAACAACAGACAAGTTAGACAACTATGTATAAAAAAAAAAACGATATACACTGAATGATTAGTTGTTACCTAAAGTCCTTGGACTCCACTGTAGAGAACGGGTGCAGGCCTTTGACAACAAACTTTGTCACAGCCCTGTGACACTCGTTCACCCTATCCTCTGTCATCTTTCCTCTAGCTGCTAGGGAGAAAGGACTTTGGGTGGTGGAGGTAGAGGGAGGATGTGTGGTGGGCTCACTGGCCTGGGACACATTGGTGGCTGACCTCAGCTTGACGATCTATAAAAAGTTTTTAGATTGTAGTATTTGTAGCTAAACAATTATTTTGTTTATTAGCCTATTTGTAATAATTCGTTATTAGCCTAGGAAACTCCGTATCTTGGCTTACCGGCTGCAGTGGACGTGGATGCAGATGGACCACTGCGCGCAAGGCAGTCGAATACGGCGCATTTCTGCACACTAATATAGTGTTTTGCAAACAAATGTTTTGATAGATTGCTCGTATTGCCACCCTTACTGGCAAATGTTTTGTTGCACTTGTGAACGCTTCGCTCTATCCGCCATCACGACTCAGTCCATGCAGAGCTGTCTGTGTCTGTGTGCAGCGCGCGTCGGCACGGAGACAGCGCTGAGATGCTTCCAGCTGCAGCACATCAGGTGTGCGGGGCTTGTATGTGCGGGGCTTGTAAGCGCTGCTGTCTGACGTGCTGCAGCTGCATACTATTGACAGCGCTTTCATTAAGGAGTACCCGTATGTATGTGTAGCGCGACTCGCGAGGAGTGTGTGTAATAATGACTCGCTGCTTCTCGTGCAGAGACAGAGAGAGGAGAGATCGTTCGCAACTTTTAAATAATAATAATAATAATAATAATAATAATAATAATTTCTCTAGAGTATCGATAGCAGTACCGAGGACGTCGGAGCTTATAAATACTCCGGTATTTTCTAATATAGTACCGGTTCCCGTTTAAAACCGGGGTCCGGGGGGCATCCCTAGTCGTGTGTGTCATATATGTCATGATGAATTGAAAATGGGGGACCCTGATGTATTATGTAAACAAGACGAAAGTCTTTCTCTGGTCTGCATCCCCTTAACAATTGTATGTATTGAGCTGTACTGTACTGTACCCATTCTGCAATCTGTTAATAAAGTTTTCAATCAATCAATCAAACTATTAGAAAATTCAGAATGTTTCGTTTCAAAAGAGGCCAGACTCAGGTATGTGCTATAAATGGTTGAAGAATAGCTTTCAATTTACTTTGGGTATGCAATCAACAGGCGTTTTATGCAAAATTTGCAGGACTGAATGTATTTTTCTCACAGGTCATTTGTAATTGTAACGGAATACATTTAAATAGAGTAACCCTACCAATCCTGGTGACGAGGGGTCATGAGACACTTTTGAAATGCACCCCAGAACACTGAGCCGCTCAAATGCCCCCAAATGAATGCATGGACAGAGGGAGGGAGGAGACTGATGAAGATGATACACTCTTTTCTGGACACTTTTTGTATCACAAACAGTACTGTATTTGCAAATCTGGTATGTCATAAATGTATAGATGTAGCAGTACTGTCTATCTCTATGTCGTGTGTAGGGATGGGTATCGTTAGGATTTTATCGATACTACTACTCCTATCGATACTGCTTAACGGTTCGGTACTTTATCGATACTCTTATCGGTTCTTTTTGATAATTTTTTTATGATTTTTATATTTGCAGTTGAGAGCATTGGTCATCTCCCTACAGTAAAGATTAGAAATGATTGAATTATTGTAAATGTGTGTGGAGTGGTGGGAATAGCTGCTTCAATAATAACTTATAACAACAACAGACAAGTTAGACAACTATGTATAAAAAAAAAAACGATATACACTGAATGATTAGTTGTTACCTAAAGTCCTTGGACTCCACTGTAGAGAACGGGTGCAGGCCTTTGACAACAAACTTTGTCACAGCCCTGTGACACTCGTTCACCCTATCCTCTGTCATCTTTCCTCTAGCTGCTAGGGAGAAAGGACTTTGGGTGGTGGAGGTAGAGGGAGGATGTGTGGTGGGCTCACTGGCCTGGGACACATTGGTGGCTGACCTCAGCTTGACGATCTATAAAAAGTTTTTAGATTGTAGTATTTGTAGCTAAACAATTATTTTGTTTATTAGCCTATTTGTAATAATTCGTTATTAGCCTAGGAAACTCCGTATCTTGGCTTACCGGCTGCAGTGGACGTGGATGCAGATGGACCACTGCGCGCAAGGCAGTCGAATACGGCGCATTTCTGCACACTAATATAGTGTTTTGCAAACAAATGTTTTGATAGATTGCTCGTATTGCCACCCTTACTGGCAAATGTTTTGTTGCACTTGTGAACGCTTCGCTCTATCCGCCATCACGACTCAGTCCATGCAGAGCTGTCTGTGTCTGTGTGCAGCGCGCGTCGGCACGGAGACAGCGCTGAGATGCTTCCAGCTGCAGCACATCAGGTGTGCGGGGCTTGTATGTGCGGGGCTTGTAAGCGCTGCTGTCTGACGTGCTGCAGCTGCATACTATTGACAGCGCTTTCATTAAGGAGTACCCGTATGTATGTGTAGCGCGACTCGCGAGGAGTGTGTGTAATAATGACTCGCTGCTTCTCGTGCAGAGACAGAGAGAGGAGAGATCGTTCGCAACTTTTAAATAATAATAATAATAATAATAATAATAATAATTTCTCTAGAGTATCGATAGCAGTACCGAGGACGTCGGAGCTTATAAATACTCCGGTATTTTCTAATATAGTACCGGTTCCCGTTTAAAACCGGGGTCCGGGGGGCATCCCTAGTCGTGTGTGTCATATATGTCATGATGAATTGAAAATGGGGGACCCTGATGTATTATGTAAACAAGACGAAAGTCTTTCTCTGGTCTGCATCCCCTTAACAATTGTATGTATTGAGCTGTACTGTACTGTACCCATTCTGCACTCTGTTAATAAACTTTTCAATCAATCAATCAATCTATAGATCTATAGATTTCACAAAAGATAAATGGTCAATAACACCACATGTAGGCTGATATGTAGCTGTACTGACAACCTACATACTGCAGTATGGTGTTCCATGTTCATGAATAGTGCAATGCAAAAGATGTTTAACTCAAAGGTGGAACATACTGTTTGGCTGGTGCAGCTCCGAATCCTGTAGAAGTCGATGGTCGTGCTGTGCTGTATATTCCATATGCGGTAGACAGTATTTTGTTTCCTCCGCAAAGTTAATGTTTTTTTCACCCGGCTTAGCTGACACAAACGTTAAGTAGACTAGTGAACTTCCAGTGCAAGAAAACGTTACCAGCGCGAGCGTCTCCCTGCTAGCTCGCAGTTTAGGTCAGCCTGATAATAACAATAACAGCCGCGCCCACCAGCATGGATCAACACGAGAGGTTGTGTGCTGTGACGTCACTGCCCAATACTAGGAAAAGCTCTCCAAACGTATATTTGACTGTCGAAAACGAAAGAAAATACTGCATTCCGCCTGCATTATGATGAGATAGTAACGAAATAGTAACGCACAGCCACTTGGACAAGTAACTGCAATCAGATTACTGGCTTGTAAAGATTAACGCGTTAGATTACTATTTTCGGGGAAAAGTAATCAGATTACAATAACGCGTTACTTAGTAACGCGTTAGTGGCATCACTGAAGGTAATACTGTAACCACAATATCAATCAGTTCCTTTTTTTAAATAGAAAAGTGCCATTAATCAAAGTGCTATAATAATAAATAGAAAAGTGCCATTAATCAAAGTGCTATAATAACAATACTTCCTTTCCCTCATTTTTATTTGATTTTTTTTTAACAGAGAAAGTCACAATATAACATAAACCAACATTGTGTGTTTTTTTTTTTTTTTTACTGAGGGCTGGGCCGCCTCAGGGGGTGTGCGAGCAGTGCGGTCGCACAGGGCCTCGCGGGAAGGGGGGCCTCGCACAAAAAAAATAAAAATAAAATATTTTTTATTTATTATTATTATTATTAAAAAAAAATATTTTTAATTTTTTTTGCGAAGCCCCCCTTCCCGCGAGGCCCTTTTTCATCACAGACCTAAAATCTAGTTTTGCTTATATGCTTATATATTTCACATTAGACACGTTTGTAGAATGTTCCTGGCTCTGCGGCTCTGCACTATTCTCTATTGGAGCTCTGGGGCTCTGCAGCAGACATACTATTGGTTTCAAGAAGGGAGGGGTTACATTATGTGTACGCTGGCGTGCGTCAGCTGCGTTTGACTATTTCGCGCATGCAGCTTTGGAGGGAATGCTTAGTTATGCCAGCCAAAACGAAGAGGACGGTCATTCGGCAGATGGACTGAAGATGAAAGTTGTTAGACAGTTCAGTCAGGCTAGCCATCCCGGCTAAAGGCAGGGACAGCTAGTTAGCTTTAGCTACGTTATAATATTGAGTGCTAACGTGTGGTTCAGTCGGGATAGCCATGATGATGTCGGCTAGTAGCTAGCTTAGCTAAAGGCTAACTAGCGTTAGCTAACCTAGAGAGAGCGCGTGCAGCATTGTTATGCCAAGATGAAGAGGACGGTCATTCGGCAGATGAACTTCGTCAACTCCACGCGGTTGTCTCCATCCTCTTGGACGTTTGGTGAGTTTTTAATGCACTCTATTCTATTCCCGCCGTGGATATATCTCTCTCTCTCGGGAGCCAAACGGGCCGGCTAGCTGTTGTAGTAGCTAACGGTGTGTGGCCTGGTGTCAGCACCTGGTGCGAGGGAGGTGAGCTTGGTGTTTCATTATGAGAATATCTCCATGCTCAAGTCGGCTATAGTCCGCGAGGGACTTGTTGCCGGCACCGCTATGGTAAACACCACTCTGTAGTGCAGGGGTAGGCAACCCTAGGCAAGCGTGCCTGCATAGGCACGCGGGGGCATTTTCATAGGACGCATACTGTGAGTTAGCACCACTGCTCGACGACACAAGCTTGGGGCTGATATTCCGCGACACTAAAGACAAAGGCAGAGAAAGCCTGGGAGTGTTGAGAGAGCATTATATCGGGCAAGGGAGACCCCGAGTCGTGGCCCTCTATATAACACTAACAGCACTGAAGAAGGGGCACACCGAGACTGTGACCGAATACGTCATCAGAGCTGAGCAGATCATGACGGCATTGAAGATTGCAGGAGAAGCACCGAGCGATGGGCTAACGATGGCGATGGTGATGAGGGGACTACCGGAGCTGTACAAACCGTTCACACTCCTGGTAACACACGGTTCAGCGGACATGATGCTGGGAAAGTTCAAGGCCAAGTAAGAAACTTCGAGGCCTCAGAAGATACCCACCCAGCCGCCGCAGAGGCGGGAGAGAGGGTGCTGAAGGCCCGAGCGACGCCAAGGGAGAAGACCAGGACCACGGCGGAGCTGCCGTGTTGGTGATGCGGAGGGAAAGGCCATCGGAGAGGCGACTGCACAAAGACTGTCTGGTGTAGCTTCTGCAAATCCACGGGGCACACAGACAGAGCGTGCATGAAGAAACACGACCAGAGCGCGCGATACGCGCATGGACAAGATGACGGCCATGGACGAGACGGCGGCTATGGACAAGATGGCGGCTGTGGACAAGATGGCGGCAGCGGACAAGATGGCGGCGATGGTAGACGTGAGACGAATCAAGACGACGCCCGGAGAGTAACGGGACAAGAAGACTTCGCCTTCGGGGCGCGGACAGCGTGCGTCGCCAGGCCGGCGCAGCTGCAGCGGGCCCAGAGGAAGGAACTGATCGTGGACACAGGTGCGTCATTAAAGAACGCTCTCTACATACCATCGTTCCCACAAGGACTATTCTCTGTAATAGCTGCTACTGTGAACGGACCAAAGTGTTCTTCAACAAAGGTAAAAATGTTCTTGTAGAGCCCAACGGTATGCGATTTAACATAGAGGTGTACCAGAGAATGTATTATCTGCAAACAGAGTGTAATGACAACGACAAGTGTAATGATGATAATGATATGTGTAACGTGACTGTCACGATATTCAGACATGGCATGAGATTATGGGTCATTTACTGAAACTGCAAGCAGTGACAGAAGGCATGCACATTGAAGGTGAAAAGCGTAGACCTGACAAAGAATGTTTAGTGTGCATGAAGGGGAAGTTTACTCAATCGAGAAACAGAAATCCCACAGAAAAAGTAAAGGTACCACTTGCGCTAGTTAGCACAGATCTAGCCGGTCCAGTAAGCAACGAGTCCATAGGAGGCTTTAGATATGTACAGTGAATAGAATATAAGTACGTAACCCAGCAATGAACTAGAACAGGCAAGGTTTCTGTGTCGTCGTGTCACTGTCTCATCACTGATATTAGATGTCACTGTCTCATCACTGATATTAGATGTTTCTGTGTCATCACGTCACTGTCTCATCACTGATATTAGATGTTTCTGTGTCATCATGTCACTGTCTCATCACTGATATTAGATGTTTCTGTGTCATCACGTCACTGTCTCATCACTGATATTAGATGTTTCTGTGTCATCACGTCACTGTCTCATCACTGATATTAGATGTTTCTGTGTCATCATGTCACTGTCTCATCACTGATATTAGATGTTTCTGTGTCGTCACGTCACTGTCTCATCACTGATATTAGATGTTTCTGTGTCATGTCACTGTCTCATCACTGATATTAGATGTTTCTGTGTCATCATGTCACTGTCTCATCACTGATATTAGATGTTTCTGTGTCATCATGTCACTGTCTCATCACTGATATTAGATGTTTCTGTGTCATGTCACTGTCTCATCACTGATATTAGATGTTTCTGTGTCGTCACGTCACTGTCTCATCACTGATATTAGATGTTTCTGTGTCGTCACGTCACTGTCTCATCACTGATATTAGATGTTTCTGTGTCGTCATGTCACTGTCTCATCACTGATATTAGATGTTTATGTGTCATCATGTCACTGTCTCATCACTGATATTAGATGTTTCTGTGTCATCATGTCACTGTCTCATCACTGATATTAGATGTTTCTGTGTCGTCACGTCACTGTCTCATCACTGATATTAGATGTTTCTGTGTCGTCATGTCACTGTCTCATCACTGATATTAGATGTTTCTGTGTCATCACGTCACTGTCTCATCACTGATATTAGATGTTTCTGTCTCATCACTGATATTAGATGTCACTGTCTCATCACTGATATTAGATGTTTCTGTCTCATCACTGATATTAGATGTTTCTGTCTCATCACTGATATTAGATGTTTCTGTCTCATCACTGATATTAGATGTTTCTGTCTCATCACTGATATTAGATGTTTCTGTCTCATCACTGATATTAGATGTTTCTGTGTCATCATGTCACTGTCTCATCACTGATATTAGATGTTTCTGTGTCGTCATGTCACTGTCTCATCACTGATATTAGATGTTTCTGTGTCATCATGTCACTGTCTCATCACTGATATTAGATGTTTCTGTGTCATCATGTCACTGTCTCATCACTGATATTAGATGTTTCTGTGTCGTCATGTCACTGTCTCATCACTGATATTAGATGTTTCTGTGTCATCATGTCACTGTCTCATCACTGATATTAGATGTTTCTGTGTCGTCATGTCACTGTCTCATCACTGATATTAGATGTTTCTGTGTCGTCACGTCACTCTCTCATCACTGATATTAGATGTTTCTGTGTCGTCATGTCACTGTCTCATCACTGATATTAGATGTTTCTGTGTCATCACTGATATTAGATGTTTCTGTGTCATCACTGATATTAGATGTTTCTGTGTCATCATGTCACTGTCTCATCACTGATATTAGATGTTTCTGTGTCGTCACGTCACTGTCTCATCACTGATATTAGATGTTTCTGTGTCGTCATGTCACTGTCTCATCACTGATATTAGATGTTTCTGTGTCATCACGTCACTGTCTCATCACTGATATTAGATGTTTCTGTGTCATCATGTCACTGTCTCATCACTGATATTAGATGTTTCTGTGTCATCATGTCACTGTCTCATCACTGATATTAGATGTTTCTGTGTCATCATGTCACTGTCTCATCACTGATATTAGATGTTTCTGTGTCGTCATGTCACTGTCTCATCACTGATATTAGATGTTTCTGTCTCATCACTGATATTAGATGTTTCTGTCTCATCACTGATATTAGATGTTTCTGTGTCATCACTGATATTAGATGTTTCTGTCTCATCACTGATATTAGATGTTTCTGTGTCATCATGTCACTGTCTCATCACTGATATTAGATGTTTCTGTGTCATCATGTCACTGTCTCATCACTGATATTAGATGTTTCTGTGTCACGTCACTGTCTCATCACTGATATTAGATGTTTCTGTCTCATCACTGATATTAGATGTTTCTGTGTCGTCATGTCACTGTCTCATCACTGATATTAGATGTTTCTGTGTCATCACGTCACTGTCTCATCACTGATATTAGATGTTTCTGTGTCATCATCACGTCACTGTCTCATCACTGATATTAGATGTTTCTGTGTCATCATGTCACTGTCTCATCACTGATATTAGATGTTTCTGTGTCGTCATGTCACTGTCTCATCACTGATATTAGATGTTTCTGTGTCATCATGTCACTGTCTCATCACTGATATTAGATGTTTCTGTGTCATCATGTCACTGTCTCATCACTGATATTAGATGTTTCTGTGTCATCATGTCACTGTCTCATCACTGATATTAGATGTTTCTGTGTCATCATGTCACTGTCTCATCACTGATATTAGATGTTTCTGTGTCGTCACGTCACTGTCTCATCACTGATATTAGATGTTACTGTGTCATCACGTCACTGTCTCATCACTGATATTAGATGTTTCTGTGTCGTCATGTCACTGTCTCATCACTGATATTAGATGTTTCTGTGTCATCATGTCACTGTCTCATCACTGATATTAGATGTTTCTGTGTCATCATGTCACTGTCTCATCACTGATATTAGATGTTTCTGTGTCATCATGTCACTGTCTCATCACTGATATTAGATGTTTCTGTGTCGTCACGTCACTGTCTCATCACTGATATTAGATGTTTCTGTGTCGTCACGTCACTGTCTCATCACTGATATTAGATGTTTCTGTGTCATCATGTCACTGTCTCATCACTGATATTAGATGTTTCTGTGTCATCACGTCACTGTCTCATCACTGATATTAGATGTTTCTGTGTCATGATGTCACTGTCTCATCACTGATATTAGATGTTTCTGTGTCGTCATGTCACTGTCTCATCACTGATATTAGATGTTTCTGTGTCGTGTCACTGTCTCATCACTGATATTAGATGTTTCTGTGTCATCATGTCACTGTCTCATCACTGATATTAGATGTTTCTGTGTCATCATGTCACTGTCTCATCACTGATATTAGATGTTTCTGTGTCGTCATGTCACTGTCTCATCACTGATATTAGATGTTTCTGTGTCATCATGTCACTGTCTCATCACTGATATTAGATGTTTCTGTGTCGTCATGTCACTGTCTCATCACTGATATTAGATGTTTCTGTGTCATCACGTCACTGTCTCATCACTGATATTAGATGTTTCTGTGTCATCACGTCACTGTCTCATCACTGATATTAGATGTTTCTGTGTCATCACGTCACTGTCTCATCACTGATATTAGATGTTTCTGTGTCATCATGTCACTGTCTCATCACTGATATTAGATGTTTCTGTGTCATGACGTCACTGTCTCATCACTGATATTAGATGTTTCTGTGTCGTCATGTCACTGTCTCATCACTGATATTAGATGTTTCTGTGTTGTCACGTCACTGTCTCATCACTGATATTAGATGTTTCTGTGTCATCATGTCACTGTCTCATCATCACTGATATTAGATGTTTCTGTGTCATCATGTCACTGTCTCATCACTGATATTAGATGTTTCTGTGTCGTCATGTCACTGTCTCATCATCACTGATATTAGATGTTTCTGTGTCATCATGTCACTGTCTCATCACTGATATTAGATGTTTCTGTGTCGTCACGTCACTGTCTCATCACTGATATTAGATGTTTCTGTGTCATCATGTCACTGTCTCATCACTGATATTAGATGTTTCTGTGTCATCACGTCACTGTCTCATCACTGATATTAGATGTTTCTGTGTCGTCATGTCACTGTCTCATCACTGATATTAGATGTTTCTGTGTCATCATGTCACTGTCTCATCACTGATATTAGATGTTTCTGTGTCATCATGTCACTGTCTCATCACTGATATTAGATGTTTCTGTGTCGTCATGTCACTGTCTCATCACTGATATTAGATGTTTCTGTGTCATCATGTCACTGTCTCATCACTGATATTAGATGTTTCTGTCTCATCACTGATATTAGATGTTTCTGTGTCATCACGTCACTGTCTCATCACTGATATTAGATGTTTCTGTGTCATGTCACTGTCTCATCACTGATATTAGATGTTTCTGTGTCATCATGTCACTGTCTCATCACTGATATTAGATGTTTCTGTGTCATCATGTCACTGTCTCATCACTGATATTAGATGTTTCTGTGTCATCATGTCACTGTCTCATCACTGATATTAGATGTTTCTGTGTCATCATGTCACTGTCTCATCACTGATATTAGGTGTTTCTGTGTCGTCACGTCACTGTCTGAGCAAGCCGTCAGTTCCACAGGGTCATAGGTAATATGACCGACATCATACCACAAAGCGCTTCAGGCGGTCCTTCCTTTGTGCCGGTGGCAATCAGGCTCCACAAGCAGGCAGGGCCAGGACGGGCCAACCGCCGTGGACTGGAGGAGCTGGGTTGTGGACTGTAACCAATTTATTTAATTATTTAACAACACATTCATGATTGGACTTTTTTCTTTTTCACCACTTTTTTTTTAGCTTTTTAGTCCTATTTTTAGCTATTTTTATCCCTGTGTACTTGTCCATCTTGTTTGTCCATACTAATAAGTGTATGTTATGTATGTTATGTATTAGGGCTGTCAGTTTATCGCGTTAATTAGATTAATTAATTACACAGCAAATTATCGCGTTATGAAAATTAACTCAAAATTAATTACAAAAAAATTTTTTTTTTTTTTTTTTTTTAATAATATTTTTTTTGTATCTCATTCATTCCATAAGAATGTAGAATACACATTTACAGATTTCTTTTTAATATGGTCCATTTGCATGTTCTTGGTATCTGATTCTAGGGACATCTATGAATCTCAGGGAATGTATTCCCAGTGTCAGAAATACTGTGGGCTAGATCCACAAAGAATGGATTGCACAGTGCAAGTTGCACCCTTACTTACAATTCATTATGAATTGAAAATGGGGGACCCTGATGTAAACAAGACGAAAGACTTTCTCTGGTCTGCATCCCCTTAACAATTGTGTGTATTGAGCCGTACTGTATTGTACCCATTCTGCAATCTGTTAATAACATTTTCATTCAATCACTCAATCTGCGCTGTGATTGATTGAATGAAAATTTTATTTTGAGTAAATTGTAATGAACCAAATGAGAATATCAATATTTTTTTTGTTATCTTTGACTGTGAATAACACCATGCTCAAATTGACCAGACCTGAAAAATCTAAGCAAATTAATAGATGGAAGATGATTAAACAGAAGGTTTTGTAGATACAGTACTGAATTCTGCCATCCGGACACATGCAATTTGAAATATGATTATAGAATATAGAATATCAGGCATAAAACGGTTATGCGATTAAAATGCGATTAATTAGATTAATTAATTACAAATCCTGTAATTAATTAGATTAATTTTTTTAATCGCCTGACAGCACTAGTATAAACTGTTTTTTAATTGCTGTTTTTAAATTGCTGTTACACTGTTTATGCTGTAAAGGACATCTTAATCTCCCCTTTGGGATAAATAAAGGTTTTCATAATAATAATAATAATAATAATAATAATAATAATAATAATAATAATAATAATAATAGTTTAGAGGTCATCATAGCTCAGAGAGGTCATGGGTAATGAATGATCAGGTATACTCTGTGTGTGTATGTGTGTCTGTCTCTGTGTGTGTGTGTGTGTGTGTGTGTGTGTGTGTGTGTGTGCGTGCGTGCGTGTGCGTGTGTGTGTGTGTAGATTTGAACCACTAGACTAGCGTTTACATTTTGAGACCCTCTGATGATATCGGTGCCTGTTGATGTATGTATAGCCTATACTCTCTTTTTTAGACTCTTTTTGTATCACAAACAGTACTGTATTTGTAAATCTGCTATGTCATAAATGTATAGATGTAGCAGTACTGTCCTTATTATTATTATTATCTGTATGTCATATATGTTATGATGAATTGAAAATGGGGACCCTGATGTAAACAAGACGAAAGTATTTCTCTGTATTGAGCCGTACTGTATTGTACCCCATTCCACGATCTGTTAATAAAGTTTTCAATCAATCAAAATTGAATGAATTTGCCCCATTGCTTCATTCATTACGGTAGAACATTTACACGCTGTTCCGCTTGGGGCGGGACCCGTGTCACGTCGACCCAATCACCATTCACGCAGTTTCCTCAACTGACCAATCGCATCCATTCGACCGCGTTGACCTCCGCTCTTAAGCCCCGCCCCCTCCCCTCCCCCGTCTCACAGTAATGGCGGCCGACTAGAGAGGAGCAACAACAACCAACCAACCAACCGTGTCGGCGTCTTCTTACACTTTTGGGCTAAAAAAAAAGCACCGTTTTTAATCTTACATTGTAATAAAGTGAGACCATGGCGTTGCTGACGGCGCTGTTCGCCTTCCTGTACCACCTGCCGCTGGTGTACAAGTGGCTGCTGAAGCCCTACTACGTGTGCTCCGTGCTGATGGCGGTGGCCTTCGTGGCGGTCAGGAAGACGCCCGGGGTGTGCGAGCAGCTGAGCACCCAGCGCGAGGACGGCAACCCCTGCGACTTCGACTGGGTCTGTATCATTATTATACTGTTATATAGAACTACAATATTAATATTATAATATATATATTATACCTACCTACTAGTCAGGGCTACCTACCTACTAGTCAGGGCTACCTACCTACTAGTCA
>NW_028174879.1:1119618-1132594 GCF_963971535.1 Notolepis coatsorum
ATTTTAATTTTAATAATCTATTATGTTCCGTCACTGCATCGATGCAGACTCGTCCACGTTCGCATCGCGATGCGTCTTAGAACCGAGAAATGTCCACACGGGTGATTTAAACTGGGTATAAAATATATAATAATAATAATAATAGATTGGATTTTAAGAGAGAAGCGCCTTTCTCAGACTCAAGGACACTGTACAAGGAAAGGATGGAAAAAAAATAAGAAATAAAATTGAAAAAATATAATAAAATACATAAAAGATCTGTGTATAGTAACAACAAGAAAAAACAAATAAGATAAAAAAAGGATGCAAGTTCTGTCCAATATATGAATGAGTAATAGTGCTAATCAGATGTATGTAACAAGAGTTGTAGTATTAAATCAAATCGAATCAAATTTATTTATAGGGCCCGACAACACACGTTAATGTCCCCATGGGCCGTACAGGTCTTCTTTAAACAAGTCAAGAAGAAAACATAACAATAAGTCAAGAACAGAACAAGAACACCATAAGGTCCAAACATTTTTAGATGAATGCAAATAAATGAAAGAATGCAAGCACTCCCAGACATACCCCACGCGAAGGTAAGGAAAAACTCACTAAAACCTAACAATAGGGAAAAAAGCTCCACAGGCAGTGTAGAGGAGAGAAACCTTTCTTTAACCCTTTCTTTTTTTTAAACTTTATTTTTTAGCGTTTATCGCTTTTCTGGTCAAGCATGACCGACAGAAACAGGTTGAAATGGGATGTAGAGCAGGGGAAGACATTCTGAGAAATGACGGCGGGTCCGGGAATCGAACTCGTGTCCCCCAGATCCGTGACGAGCACGGTTTTCCCCGACGCAGAAATAGCGCCGAGATATGCGGTGAGCTACGGGAGCTCCCCCGTATTAACCCTTTCACTGCCACACGACAGAAGGTTAGCCCTTCCTTTACTATCGCACAACCGACGGCGATGTTCCATCATTAGCGTCATTAGCTCCGCATTTGCGGAGCTAATGATGGAGCGTCACCGTCGGTTGTGCGATAGTAAAGAGCTAACCTTCTTCTGTATTGTCACAGTGAAAAGGGTTAACCGGCTGTCGTGTGGCAGTGAAAGGGGTTAATATGTACAGTGATGCTGGCCAGCAGCGTAACTAGTATGGTACATGTAGTTGTACAGATGTACAGTATCCACAGATGTATAATAATATAATTATGTGACTGTTGTTCTTCTTCTCTTCCCTTCAGCGAGAGGTGGAGGTGCTCATGTTCCTCAGCGCCATCGTGATGATGAAGAACAGGAGAGCCAGTAAGACGCACGCTACACATGGTTCATAACCCTAACCCGAAAGTCGGAACTGTTCTGTTCACCCCTGTGGTTCAGGGTGTCTGCAGACTGTGGTTCAGGTTAGGGCTGTTTCCCCGAAGCATCTATACTTCCCACAAGCAAGTTGTCCTTCCGCGTTGCTCTGATTGGCCACTGACGTTTCTGGTCATGTGACATGTGCGCCAATCGCATGACGAGCAGTGTCTTAGCCCATTTCGAACAGCCTGCAAATGACCTAACGCCTAGTTTATCACCGGTTAAGCTTAGGCGACTCTTTCGCAGTTGGTTGAGGTTAGAGTTTGGAATCAGGGCTGGTGTTCTATCGCCCTGCTATAAGACAAACTCTAACCTTAACCAACTTCGAAAGAGCGCCTAAGCTTAACCGTCCAAAGAACTTGCCGTCACACAATTGGGCGCACATGTCACATGACCAGAAACGTCAGTGTCCAATCAGATCGCGCAAAAGGACAACTTGCTTGCGGGAAGTATAGTATAGTCCCCGAAGCCTGTTTTTGGGGTTCAAACTTCGTCAGGGTTTTTCGAACGGACGTCCGAACCTTCGTTTTTAATGATAATAAAAATTATATTCTTAACACTTTGAGTGCCAGGGACGTCATAGCTCGTTTTATTAGCCCCCCCACTGAGTGCCACGGACGACAAATATCGTTTTATTGTTTTATTAGCGATCTGAAATCATATTTCATCAACCGAGTCTCCCGTTGGTACAGCAACCCCTACAGGAGCTCAGAATGGAAAAAAGCGCCCCCTATCGTCTATCCCTGTGTAACTGCAGGTCAGTCGCTTAGACTGACCTGGGATCTGTAGATATGTAGGGGCGGAGCGAGCTGGTTCCTTGTGCTGGTAAGAAGTCTGATCAACATGGAAGTCATCGCGGGATGGGAATCGGCCTGGAATATATATTTACAGCAGCCAATACTCAAATAAGTGTGATCGATATTTGGAATGGCGATCAGGAATTGGAATGATCTTTTTTGGAGAACATCTGATCTGAGGTAAGGAATCTATTTTACCAGTCTTGGGATAATCAGAGTTTTATTCGCTGAGATCTCGGCGTTTGCCCTATGTGTGATGTGGCTGTTTGTGCACGATCACTGATGAGGAAATAAGATAATAGATTTTTCAGATCGCCTCTCTAGCGTACATACGTACACATATACTATCGATAATCTAGCGTTTATTTGAAAACTATTCATAAATAGGCCGAAAAATGACAACGTTTTTGTGTATTCTAGAATAATGTCTTATCATGGAATCTTTATATTTTCCTTAACCCTTAGGAGTCAACGGGGCTTATTGCTCCCGTGGGCGGAGAACAAAAGAATTAGAATCTCTCACAAATGCTCAGGAAGTCCCGTTTTTCAAAAATCTGTAAAAATAGAACAAAGACAATTTCGAGTGCATATAGTGTAATCTATATGTATCCTTACTTGCTAAACATAATACGACTTGTAAATATGTTTAATTCTTGCTAAATTGTATAGTTCTAAATATCCCTTTATTCCCCGAAACTACAACGCGCCACGTACATGCACGCGCGCACACACAAACAGCGCATAGGTGTTAATCACTGAGTGATCTAATATGCATATTCTTCAGCGCGAGAGGGGGGGGGGTTGTGTTTCTCACTGTCTGTCGTTGATAATATAATCTGAATAGGTCCTGCATTATTATTATCATTCTCGAGAATACACGCGGACCCGACCGAACGTTAATTTATGAATTAAAAGTAGTCTAACATGCTTAAGCTTTTCATCCTCGCCCGTGTATATACCCACGTCGCGCTAAAACAACATAACTACTGTATGGCAGAGACAGAGTGCGTGTGTGTACGAGTTATGAGTTATCTCGCAGTTCATTCAAGCGCGCATCACGGTGATGACAGCTCTCTAGTCTAGAGTAGAGAGGTGGCCTGTTACTGTTCCACAACTATAAGTTAGCTCACCTGGCAGAGCAGCGGTCCTGCGGTCTGTTGTTGACGAGTTCGAATCCCATCAAATTTTTTTTTTAACGTGATTTTTTTTTTTAACGTGTATTCTTTCGCCGGTTAAGGTTAGGCATGGTTAAGGTTAAGGTTCTAGAATGTTCGATTATGATATCATACTGTGACATACTCCTCCTGTAGTGTGAAAAAACATGCATTCTCATAAATATTACGATCAAATCTATTTTGTACTTGATGATACATTTGAAATTGGTTTGGTTATGATCATGTTATTAGTGTGTGTGTGTGTGTGTGTGTGTGTGTGTAAAAAACTAATTAATAATATAATTATTATAAATGTCTCTCTCTGTATATCAAGTTTCAAGTTTCTTTAATAGTTGTCATACAGAAGTACAGAATACTTTCATACAAAATGCTTCTTACTGTTACGCTCCAGAGACTGTGCTAGACAAGATAGTATCAAATAACATAGTATAGCATGTAATTTAGAAGAAGAAAATGAGGTCACAGTGTTCGGTATATATATATCTCTGTATCTCTTCTCTCTCTCTCTCTCTCTCTCTCTCTCTCTCTCTCTCTCTCTCTCTATTACTATTGTAACTGAGGGGTACAATTCCCTGACTGTATTAATCAAGTATTAGTATCATTAAACTACTACAGTCTATGTACATTACTGGCCAATACCGTACACAGGTATATGATGATAACTTCTCCACAATAACACGGTTTCCACTCAAATACTAATTTAGAATATTTATTACATCAAAAAGGTATTATTACATTACTTTAATTGCGCTTATAAGGCAAATAGAATGTGCATAGGCAAATCAATAACGAATATTAGTAATTATCTATGGTACTCAGGAGAGATACTGTAGATACTGAAAGGGGGGTACTACCGGTTGTAAGCCAGCAGAGGGAGGCAATGCTCTATGCAAGTCAATGGGTTCAACAGGGGCTTCAACAAGGCACCTGGATACGGTATATCACTCCCTGCTCCGCGGGGAAAAGCAGCCGCTGTAATTCCAGTGTGCAGCAGCGAAGGTGGAAGCCGTGGAGTCTCTGCTCCAACAGAGACGGGCTCGAATGATGTCCTCACGAGCATGTGTAGATCCCACAGTAGCAGCGGGGTAGGCGGTTCTCTGCTCCAGCAGCCACAGTCAAGGCAATGAAGAATAATAATAATCCTGCCGGAAAGGCTCTGCAATCACCGGGGTAAATCCTCCGTGGTGCGCGGTGGTCCACGGTTGAACTTGACGTTACTACTATCCTATTAGCACGCGGCAATAAGTGCTCTATGTAGACGCACAATTACTCACTTCACGTGGTCTTTGACTCGTAATGAAGGCTTTTACTAGTAAGTAGCGAACGATACGTTAAACAAACGTAGTAGAATAACACGACTCTATTTGAGGCAATACGAGCCCTGCTGTACCGCACGTTGCGTAGTGGGTAAGGCTTTACTTGGTAACTGAACCAGACTGAACTGAAGGCGAACTGAAAAGGAAGTTCTGTATTCGCTGGTCATATTTATACGTACGGTGGACAAATAGTGCCGCTCTGCTTTCGGTAGCCGTATTCATGGGCAGAAGCGGGCATGTTAAGACAAGTCATGTCGGTAGCTTTCAAGTCAGCTCTAGGGGGTAAGTCACTGGCGCCTAGGGGATCGCTTCCAATAGGAGAACGAATATTATGGTCTGTCCTGTACCAGGTAAAGGGATATTCCGTGTATATGTACAAAGAATATACAAGGGATATCAAACGATATACAAATATTATACATGGGATCTCAGGCAATAAATATATATATTCGGTTTAATCTGACCCTTTGTAACAACTATACTATTATATATCTATATATATATATCTAAATGTCTAAACCTCTGTCTATCTAGTGTGTGTATACACCAGTATCACTGACTACCACGGCAAGCCTATAGAAAATGATTCTATTTAATAATAATAATAATTATTATTATTATAAATGTTTCTTTCTTTCTTTCTCTCTTTCTCTCTTTCTCTCTTTCTCTCTCTTTCTCTCTTTCTATTATATTACTATTATATATCTATCTAAATATCTAAACCTCTGTCTATCTAGTGTGTGTATATGCATGGCATCAAATCAAAGTGTGTGTTGCCTGTATTGATCAGTCACACTATACCCCCATTCAGCTGTAATTGTTCCCTGCTGGGCCTTTGTTTCATGGTGTGAATTAGTCATTGAAATTAACATTGACATCACATTGAATTCTGGGAAGGAGTGTAGTTCCCTTATCATTAGCTGAATTCACTGAATTCTCTTCAGAGGCTCCTGCTGCAAATTGGTAATGACTGTACCAGAATGTTTGATAGGACATTGATTGAAAACTATCGTCTCAAATTTGACAATTGATGGCTTATTTTGAAGGTATGAATCTGTAATTTTATATTATGTAACAAAAAAAAGGGGGGAAATTCTCAGGAGGAGGAGCTCTTTAGGTTAGACTCCTAAGGGTTAAACGAGGGCTTTTCAAAATGCTATAAAATGAAAATGAACCGATAAAAAAACAATCCGCTTCGACAATGTTGACTGGAAAACGAGTCATTGATAAGCGACGGGCAGATTAGACACATAATTTAAACCATAGATTAGGCGTGTTTTTAAGCTAACATTGAAGTGGATGGTGGCATTCAACGGGTAAATCAAGGTTAAGCACTGGCTCTGAAAGTGTTAAAAGAAAAATTCTAAAGTATTATCTTTTTAATAAATATCCTCAAAGTCATTAATCTGATCAAATGAGTTTTTTAAATTAAATCAACTTTCTTTAATGAATATAACTCATCAGTTTTAATACTATAATATTAGTGTAGCCTAATCTTTATCTGCAACTGTGAAGAAAAACCCCATTGGTTTAAACAAAATTAATAGAGAAAAAAATTTTTTTAATAAAAAAATTATAATGTTGATTTTGAATACCAACGTAACGAACGAAGGTTCGAACGTTTGGGCTCAGCCCTAGTTCAGGGGAGTCTACAGACTGGTTCAGAGAGTCTACAGACTGGTTCAGGGAGAATACAGACTGGTTCAGGGAGAATACAGACTGGTTCAGGGGAGTCTACAGACTGGTTCAGAGAGTCTACAGACTGGTTCAGGGAGAATACAGACTGGTTCAGGGAGAATACAGACTGGTTCAGGGAGAATACAGACTGGTTCAGAGAGTCTACAGACTGGTTTAAATCAGGGTTAGACTGCCGTCTCATCAGAATAATGGACCACAGGGAAAAACAATGTTACAAACACAATGTTAACATGTTACAAACGATGTTAAAAACATAATGTTAACATGTTAAAAACACAATGTTAACATGTTACAAACACAATGTTAACATGTTACAAACGATGTTAAAAACACAATGTTAACATGTTAAAAACACAATGTTAACATGTTACAAACAATGTTAAAAACACAATGTTAAGATGTTACAAACAATGTTACAAACACAATGTTAAGATGTTACAAACAATGTTAAAAACACAATGTTAACATGATAAAAACGCAATGTTAAAAACACAATGTTAAGATGTTACAAACAATGTTAAAAACACAATGTTAAAATGTTAAAAACACAATGTTAACATGTTACAAACAATGTTAAAAACACAATGTTAACATGTTACAAACACAATGTTAACATGTTACAAACAATGTTAAAAACACAATGTTAAGATGTTACAAACAATGTTAAAAACACAATGTTAAGATGTTACAAACAATGTTAAAAACACAATGTTAACATGTTACAAACACAATGTTAACATGTTACAAACAATGTTAAAAACACAATGTTACAATGTTAAAAACACAATGTTAACATGTTACAAACACAATGTTAACATGTTACAAACACAGTTTTATAGCCATAAGTCATACATGTGTGTGTCTTGTTCCTCAGTAACCGTGGAGCAGCACGTGGGGAACATCCTTCTGTTCAGCAAAGTGGCCAACGTCATCCTGTTCTTCAGACTGGACATCAGGATGGGCCTGCTGTACCTGACGCTGTGTCTGGGTCAGTACCCCTTATCTAACTGACCCTGGGTCAGTACACCTTAGGGGCCCCGTCTTAGACTGGTTCCGGTCCTACCTAAGCAATAGGACCTTCTCTGTCCAACTCGGTGACTTCACTTCCTCTGTGGCCCCCCTCACCTGCGGGGTGCCCCAAGGCTCGATATTGGGTCCCACCCTCTTCCTCCTATATATATACTCCCCCTAGGCCAGATCTTGGCTAAACATAACATCTTATTCCATTGCTTCGCCGATGACGTGCAGGTTTACCTCCCCTTAAAGCCCACCCAAGGGAAAACATCAATAAAACCACTACTTGACTGCCTGGCAGAAATCAAGTGCTGGATGTCTGAAAACTCCCTGACATTAAATGAAGGGAAAACCGAGGTCATTGTTTTTAATAGTGCCCCCCCGACCCCCCTCATTGACGCACTTGGTCCCCTGGGTTCAAACCTCTCCACCTCTGTCAGGAACCTCGGGGTTATCTTCGACAGCAATTTTAAATTTGACAAACAGGTCAGCGCCGTAGTCAAAAACAGCTTTTACCACCCTAGACTCCTGGCGAAGACAAAGGCATACCTCTCCCAAAGTAACCTAGAGACGGTGATACATGCCTTTGTCACCACTCGCCTCGACTACTGCAATGCCCTCTACACAGGCATCGACAAATCCCTGCTCCGCCGCCTACAACTGGTGCAGAACGCAGCCGCGCGCCTCCTCACCAAAACAAGAAAACATGAGCACATCAGCCCAGTTCTGGCCTCGCTCCACTGGCTGCCTGTTCGCTTAAGGATAGATTTTAAATTAGCCCTAAATGTTTTTAAATCACTAAATGGCACGGCTCCTCCCTATCTGTCCGAACTCCTGCACCGCCACACCCCCCACGATCCCTCAGATCAGCTGACCAGCTGCTATTGGTGGTACCCAGAACCAGGCTCAAGACTAGGGGAGACAGAGCTTTCTCCACCGCAGCGCCTAGACTGTGGAACAGCCTCCCCCTCAGCGTACGGACCGCCCAGACCGTGCAGGTTTTTAAAAACCTACCTGTTCTCCTTGGCCTTCCCCCCCACTTAATCACCACTAGACCCCTGGCCCTTCTATCCTCTTTGTTTTACTGTGTCCTACCTGTTTTTATTACTTTCATTGCTTTACTATGTTTTTAATCTTATATCTTGCATCACATTAATTTTTTTATCAACCTGCCTGTGAAGCACTTTGGTGCCAGCTGCCGCTGCCTGGAAATGTGCTATATAAATTAAATTGACTTGACTTGACTTATGTAACCCTGACCCTGTACATCGTCACATCCCCCCCCCCCCCCCCCCCCTGGTGTTTATATTAGGGGCGTCAACCCCCCCCCCCCCCCCCCTGGTGTTTATATTAGGGGCGTCACCCCCCCCCCCCCCCTGGTGTTTATATTAGGGGCGTTGCCGTTCCCTCCCAAACCAATTGATCGAATCATGACCATTTAAAATCGAGTGTCGAATCCAGTCATGGATTTGGAGAGTGGTGACGCCCCCTAATCTATATTGTGACGCCCCCTAATCTATATTGTGACGCCCCCTAATCTATATTGTGACGCCCCCTAATCTATATTGTGACGCCCCCTAATCTATATTGTGACGCCCCCTAATCTATATTGTGACGCCCCCTAATCTATATTGTGACGCCCCCTAATCTATATTGTGACGCCCCCTAATCTATATTGTGACGCCCCCTAATCTATATTGTGACGCCCCCTAATCTATATTGTGACGCCCCCTAATCTATATTGTGACGCCCCCTAATCTATATTGTGACGCCCCCTAATCTATATTGGTGACGCCCCCTAATCTATATTGCGTAACTCGATGTCGGACCCATTCACACGGTGGATACTTATGACTGTAAAGACGCACACGGGTATTGATTAGTGCCATCTGTCTGTTGTTGTGTAGTGTTCCTGATGACGTGTGTGTTGTTGTTGTTGTTGTTGTTGTGTAGTGTTCCTGATGACCTGTAAGCCTCCTCTCTACATGGGACCAGAGTACATCAAATACTTCAGCGACAAAACCATCGATGTGAGTATTGTCAGTAGGAGGGTGTCTGTAGGACTGGATATGTGTATATAGTATTAATGTGTTTATATATACTATTTTATGTGTAGTATTTGATGTATTGGTGTGTATATAGTATTGTGTATTATATTTGATGTATTAATGTGTATTATATTTGATGTATTGGAGTGTATATAGTAGGGCTGGGCGATATGACGATATTATATAAATATTGGGTACAGTTCATTAACGATACACTTTTTAAACGTATCGTGGATATCGTGATGTTTTGACCAAGAGGCTTGTGTCGCGTCAATCTGGTCCACACGTTGAAACTTTTGAACAGCGCCGCCCGACACACACACTACTGCATCAAAAGTTACTACTTATGATAACAAAGGCATTCGTTTTGTGGCATTAACGTTATATAGTTACACTTTCAATAACATCAGCGTATTTACATAGCAACGACCGAGGTCGACCTAGATATAGCAAGCATTAGTCGTTCATATCTCAGCCCGTGCTGAGTTGTGCCCATTCTGCGGTCTGTTAATAAAGTTTTCAATCAGACAGATGTATGGAAAGGCTTTTATTATAACATCCGTTGCAGTAAAATCATTATGCCTCCAGTCGTTTAGTCATTCTGCTGTCATTGAGCTCTCCAATGGCGGAAGTAAAAAATTAATACGCGCTTGCCGATTGGTGCTAAGAACAGCAGGGCGGGTGCAAGCGATGTGACGTAATTGGCAGACGCGACTGTCAATCAAAATGATTCTGTTTGCCGACTGAATGAATGAGAACGTTATTAACAGATTGCAGCATGGGTACAATACAGTACGGCTCAATACAACAACAGTGGACTGGAGGATGCAGACCAGAGAAAGACTTTCGTCTTGTTTACATCAGGGTCCCCCATTTTCAATTCATCATATTTCATATCTAAATCATATAATATCTCATTGCTAAATATATGCAATATATAATCTAATAATCCAATAATCTAAATCTAATATATAATATAAAAATGCTAAATGCATGGGTATTTTATTTTGTCTTTAATGTTAGCTTGCAAACTCAAATACTGTCTTGGTAAGCCTCATAATGAATTTTGGGGAAAAAAAGAAAAACATCGTGATGCGTATCGTGTATCGCCGAAAGGTCAGAAAATATCGTGATATCATATTTAGGCCATATCGCCCAGCCCTAGTATATAGTATTAATGTGTATATAGTATTTGATGTGTTTGTGTGTATATAGTATTAATGTGTATAGTATTTGATGTATTAATGTGTATATAGTATTTGATGTATTGGAGTGTATATAGTATTAATGTGTATAGTATTTGATGTATTAATGTGTATATAGTATTTGATGTATTGGAGTGTATATAGTATTAATGTGTATAGTATTTGATGTGTTTGTGTGTGTATATAGTATTAATGTGTATATAGTTGATGTGTTGGAGTGTATATAGTATTTGATGTATTGGAGTGTATATAGTATTTGATGTATTGGTGTGTATATAGTATTTGATGTATTGGAGTGTATATAGTATTTGATGTGTTGGGAGTGTATATAGTATTTGATGTATTGGAGTGTATATAGTATTTGATGTATTGATGTGTATATAGTATTTGATGTATTGGAGTGTATATAGTATTTGATGTATTGGAGTGTATATAGTATTTGATGTATTGGAGTGTATATAGTATTTGATGTATTGGAGTGTATATAGTATTTGATGTATTGGAGTGTATATAGTATTTGATGTATTGGAGTGTATATAGTATTTGATGTGTTGGAGTGTATATAGTATTTGATGTGTTGGGAGTGTGTATAGTATTTGATGTATTGGAGTGTATATAGTATTTGATGTATTGGAGTGTATATAGTATTTGATGTATTGGTGTGTATATAGTATTTGATGTATTGGAGTGTATATAGTATTTGATGTGTTGGGAGTGTATATAGTATTTGATGTATTGGAGTGTATATAGTATTTGATGTATTGATGTGTATATAGTATTTGATGTATTGGAGTGTATATAGTATTTGATGTATTGGAGTGTATATAGTATTTGATGTATTGGAGTGTATATAGTATTTGATGTATTGGAGTGTATATAGTATTTGATGTATTGGAGTGTATATAGTATTTGATGTATTGGAGTGTATATAGTATTTGATGTGTTGGAGTGTATATAGTATTTGATGTGTTGGGAGTGTGTATAGTATTTGATGTATTGGAGTGTATATAGTATTTGATGTGTTGGAGTGTATATAGTATTTGATGTGTTGGGAGTGTATATAGTATTTGATGTATTGGAGTGTATATAGTATTTGATGTATTGGAGTGTATATAGTATTTGATGTATTGGAGTGTGTATAGTATTTGATGTATTGGAGTGTGTATAGTATTTGATGTATTGGAGTGTGTATAGTATTTGATGTATTGGAGTGTATATAGTATTTGATGTATTGGAGTGTATATAGTATTTGATGTATTGGAGTGTATATAGTATTTGATGTATTGGAGTGTGTATAGTATTTGATGTATTGGAGTGTATATAGTATTTGATGTATTGGAGTGTATATAGTATTTGATGTATTGGAGTGTATATAGTATTTGATGTATTGGAGTGTGTATAGTATTGGAGTGTGTATAGTATTGGATGTATTGGAGTGTGTATAGTATTGGAGTGTGTATAGTATTTGATGTATTGGAGTGTGTATAGTATTTGATGTATTGGAGTGTATATAGTATTTGATGTATTGGAGTGTGTATATAGTATTTGATGTATTGGAGTGTGTATATAGTATTTGATGTATTGGAGTGTGTATATAGTATTTGATGTATTGGAGTGTGTATATAGTATTTGATGTATTGGAGTGTGTATATAGTATTTGATGTATTGGAGTGTGTATATAGTATTTGATGTATTGGAGTGTGTATATAGTATTTGATATACTGTGTGTTTCTACAGGAGGAGTTGAACAAAGACAGCAGAGTCACCTGGATTGTGGAGTTTTTCGCCAACTGGTCTCCAGAATGTCAGTCCTTTGCTGCCGTCTACGCAGACCTGTCTCTGAAGTAAGACCTGTCATCATGCTACACGCGTGTCAGACCTGTCATCATGCTACACGCGTGTCAGACCTGTCGTCATGCTACACGTGTCTCAGACCTGTCGTCATGCTACACGTGTCTCAGACCTGTCGTCTTGCTACACGTGTCTCAGACCTGTCGTCTTGCTACACGTGTCTCAGACCGGTCGTCATGGCTACACGTGTGTGAGGGTCTCACGCGGTCCTGAGAGTTCCCTGAATGTCTTCCTGTCTCCGTCTGTCTCAGGTATAACTGCGCTGGACTCAAGTTTGGTAAAGTGGACATCGGACGCTACGGGGACGTCTCTAAGAAGTATGTTGGCTTCTGTCTGTCTGTCTGTCTGTCTGTCTGTCTGTCTGTCTGTCTGTCTGTCTGTCTGTCTGTCTCTGTGTCTCTGTGTCTGTCTGTGTGTCTGTCTGTCTCTCTCTGTCTCTGTCTCTCTGTCTGTCTGTCTCTCTGTCTGTCTGTCTGTCTCTTTCTCTCTGTCTGTCTCTTTCTCTCTGTCTGTCTGTGTCTCTCTGTGTCT
>NW_028174879.1:1145294-1155294 GCF_963971535.1 Notolepis coatsorum
ACTAACCAGTAGTTAGGGCCAGTCCTGTTAGCAGGTGCTGGTTGACTGTAGTTTACACTAACCAGCTGAGCTAAAGGGTCAGACCCGTTAGCAGGTGCTGGTTGACTGTAGTTTACACTAACCAGCTGAGTTAAAGGGCCAGTCCTGTTAGCAGGTGCTGGTTGACTGTAGTTTACACTAACCAGCTGAGCTAAAGGGTCAGTCCTGTTAGCAGGTGCTGGTTGACTGTAGTTTACACTAACCAGCTGAGCTAAAGGGTCAGAGGTTAGCAGGTGCTGGTTGACTGTAGTTTACACTAACCAGCTGAGCTAAAGAGTCAGTCCTGTTAGCAGGTGCTGGTTGACTGTAGTTTACACTAACCAGCTGAGCTAAAGGGTCAGACCTGTTAGCAGGTGCTGGTTGACTGTAGTTTACACTAACCAGCTGAGTTAAAGGGTCAGACCTGTTAGCAGGTGCTGGTTGACTGTAGTTTACACTAACCAGCTGAGCTAAAGGGTCAGAGGTTAGCAGGTGCTGGTTGACTGTAGTTTACACTAACCAGCTGAGCTAAAGGGTCAGACCTGTTAGCAGGTGCTGGTTGACTGTAGTTTACACTAACCAGCTGAGCTAAAGGGTCAGACCTGTTAGCAGGTGCTGGTTGACTGTAGTTTACACTAACCAGCTGAGCTAAAGGGTCAGAGGTTAGCAGGTGCTGGTTGACTGTAGTTTACACTAACCAGCTGAGCTAAAGGGTCAGAGGTTAGCAGGTGCTGGTTGACTGTAGTTTACACTAACCAGCTGAGCTAAAGGGTCAGAGGTTAGCAGGTGCTGGTTGACTGTAGTTTACACTAACCAGCTGAGCTAAAGGGTCAGACCTGTTAGCAGGTGCTGGTTGACTGTAGTTTACACTAACCAGCTGAGCTAAAGGGTCAGACCCGTTAGCAGGTGCTGGTTGACTGTAGTTTACACTAACCAGCTGAGCTAAAGGGTCAGACCTGTTAGCAGGTGCTGGTTGACTGTAGTTTACACTAACCAGCTGAGTTAAAGGGTCAGACCTGTTAGCAGGTGCTGGTTGACTGTAGTTTACACTAACCAGCTGAGCTAAAGGGTCAGAGGTTAGCAGGTGCTGGTTGACTGTAGTTTACACTAACCAGCTGAGCTAAAGGGTCAGACCTGTTAGCAGGTGCTGGTTGACTGTAGTTTACACTAACCAGCTGAGCTGAAGGGTCAGAGGTTAGCAGGTGCTGGTTGACTGTAGTTTACACTAACCAGCTGAGCTAAAGGGTCAGACCTGTTAGCAGGTGCTGGTTGACTGTAGTTTACACTAACCAGCTGAGCTAAAGGGTCAGAGGTTAGCAGGTGCTGGTTGACTGTAGTTTACACTAACCAGCTGAGCTAAAGGGTCAGAGCCGTTAGCAGGTGCTGGTTGACTGTAGTTTACACTAACCAGCTGAGCTAAAGGGTCAGACCTGTTAGCAGGTGCTGGTTGACTGTAGTGATATGTTCTAGAACAGAGCTACTGCTTCCAGTCCTTGTGCTAAGCTAGGCTAACTGCTCCCTACTGCTTCCAGTCCTTGTGATAAGCTAGGCTAGCTGCTCCCTACTGCTTCCAGTCCTTGTGCTAAGCTAGGCTAACTACTCCCTACTGCTTCCAGTCCTTGTGCTAAGCTAGGCTAGCTGCTCCCTACTGCTTCCAGTCCTTGTGCTAAGCTAGGCTAACTGCTCCCTACTGCTTCCAGTCCTTGTGCTAAGCTAGGCTAGCTGCTCCCTACTGCTTCCAGTCCTTGTGCTAAGCTAGGCTAACTGCTCCCTACTGCTTCCAGTCCTTGTGCTAAGCTAGGCTAGCTGCTCCCTACTGCTTCCAGTCCTTGTGCTAAGCTAGGCTAGCTGCTCCCTACTGCTTCCAGTCTTTGTGCTAAGCTAGGCTAGCTGCTCCCTACTGCTTCCAGTCCTTGTGCTAAGCTAGGCTAGCTGCTCCCTACTGCTTCCAGTCCTTGTGCTAAGCTAGGCTAGCTGCTCCCTACTGCTTCCAGTCCTTGTGCTAAGCTAGGCTAGCTGCTCCCTACTGCTTCCAGTCCTTGTGCTAAGCTAGGCTAGCTGCTCCCTACTGCTTCCAGTCCTTGTGCTAAGCTAGGCTAGCTGCTCCCTACTGCTTCCAGTCCTTGTGCTAAGCTAGGCTAGCTGCTCCCTACTGCTTCCAGTCCTTGTGCTAAGCTAGGCTAGCTGCTCCCTACTGCTTCCAGTCCTTGTGCTAAGCTAGGCTAGCTGCTCCCTACTGCTTCCAGCCCTTGTGCTAAGCTAGGCTAGCTGCTCCCTACTGCTTCCAGTCCTTGTGCTAAGCTAGGCTAGCTGCTCCCTACTGCTTCCAGTCCTTGTGCTAAGCTAGGCTAGCTGCTCCCTACTGCTTCCAGTCCTTGTGCTAAGCTAGGCTAGCTGCTCCCTACTGCTTCAAGTCCCACAATGTTGCTTTAACATAACAAACCTAACCCTGTGTGTGCGTGTGTGTGTGTGTGCGTGTGTGTGTGTGTGCGTGTGTGTGTGTGCGTGTGTGTGTGTGTGTGCGTGTGCGTGCGTGCGTGCGTGTGTGTGTGTGTGCGTGTGTGTGCGTGTGTGCATGCATGTGTGTGTGTGTGTGCGTGCGTGCGTGTGTGTGTGTGTGTGTGTGTGTGTGTGTGTGTGTGTGTGTGTGTGTGTGTGTGCATGTGTGTGTGTGTGTGTGTGTGCGTGTGTGTGTGTGTGTGTGTGTGTGTGTGTGTGTGTGTGTGTGTGTGTGTGTGTGTGTGTGTGTGTGTGTGTGTGTGTGTGTGTGTGTGTGTGTGTGTGTGTAGGGGTAACTTCCTCCCCACCATCTCTACATCGTACATCAAGACCTGTAACTTCGACCTGGTCGACAACAACTACTGTCCCATCTTCAGAGTGGCAGACGTGGTCCGGCACGCAGGGCAGAACTTCACCACACTGGCACACAATGTACACACTGGCACACAATGTACACACTGGCACACAATGTACACACTGGCACACAATGTACACACTGGCACACAATGTACACACTGGCACACAATGTACACACTGGCACACAATGTACACACAGACACACAATGTACACACAGACACACAATGTACACACACACACACACAATGTACACACACACACACACAATGTACACACTGGCACACAATGTACACACAGACACACAATGTACACACAGACACACAATGTACACACACACACACGCACGCAATGTACACACACACAATGTACATATTACACACACACAATGTACACACATACACACATACCAAACACACACACACATGCAGAAACCAACAGGTGTGTAACTGTGTAACTGACAGTGACGTCTTCTGCCCACTAGGGGGGGGTGATCGGCATCAAGATCGGATGGAACTGTGACCTGGATAAGTCAGATGACCAGTGTAGCCCCTCCTACTCCTTCACCCGATTGGACGCCATGTCAGAGAAGAACGCCGTCTCCCTGGGTTACAACTTCAGGTACTCGGGTCGTGACCCCCTCAGGTACTCGGGTCGTGACCCCCTCAGGTACTGGGGTCGTGACCCCTTCAGGTACTCGGGGTCGTGACCCCCTCAGGTACTGGGGTCGTGACCCCCTCAGGTACTGGGGTCGTGACCCCCTCAGGTACTGGGGTCGTGACCCCCTCAGTCAAGAAGACTTCAGGTACTGGGGTCGTGACCCCCTCAGGTACTGGGGTCGTGACCCCCTCAGGTACTCGGGTCGTGACCCCCTCAGGTACTGGGGTCGTGACCCCCTCAGGTACTGGGGTCGTGACCCCCTCAGGTACTGGGGTCGTGACCCCCTCAGTCAAGAAGACTTCAGGTACTGGGGTCGTGACCCCCTCAGGTACTGGGGTCGTGACCCCCTCAGGTACTGGGGTCGTGACCCCCTCAGGTACTGGGGTCGTGACCCCCTCAGGTACTGGGGTCGTGACCCCCTCAGGTACTGGGGTCGTGACCCCCTCAGGTACTGGGGTCGTGACCCCCTCAGGTACTGGGGTCGTGACCCCCTCAGGTACTGGGGTCGTGACCCCCTCAGTCAAGAAGACGCTGAGATTATTTATCATTAAATTAATCATTGACTTCAGGAAAAACATCAACAATAAACTGAGCTGAGGGCGGCCGGGTAGCGCAGCGGACTAAGCGCCTGCCTACCACCGCAGAGACACTGGTATCGAATCCAGCAGTCAGCGGTGCCTCCGGCTTGGTCGGTCGTCCCTACTAACACAATTGGCAGAGTCAGCGGGTGGGAAGCCGGTGGGTGGGGTGGGTATCCTGGTCGTTGTAAACAGCGACTCCTACAGGTCGGTCGGGGCGCCTGCTCAGCGAGGAAGGGAACTGGGGGAGGTAGTGTGAGCCTCCCACGCGTTACACCTCCCCCAGTGAGAGTCCTCGCTGTCAGGTGAAAAGAAGCGGCTGGCTGACTCCACATGTATCGGAGGAGACATGTGATAGTTTCTATCAACCCTCCCTAGACCGGCAAGTGGGGGGGGGGGGGAAATGCGCGCAACGACCAGGAAGGGAATTGGCATAACGACTAAATTGGGATGGGAGAAAAATACAGAAGAATAAATAAATAAATAAAGAGCTGGGACCATCACACCACGCATCTACTCAAAAAACAGAGCTAATCAGAGACTATTTCACCTCAGACAACTCAGGAAATACAAGGTCAGGAAGAATTTAATGGTCCAATTCTACACAGCCATGATACAAAACAACATCATATCATTATCCATCACTGTATGGTACATCGGCAACACACCCAAACACACACCACACAGACTGGACAGGGTCATCAAAAGGGCATCCAAAATCATCAACCGCAAAACTCCCCACTCTGGACTCCATACACAAACACCAGTCCATAGGCGCCTGGCCTTAAGAGCACGCGGAGCAGCTGCTCTCCCACTATTGAACTTGGGGGAGCAAGGGTATGATCTTGCTCCACCACTTTTTGATCATATGAAAAATATGATATACCCCCCCCCCCCCCCCCAATATATAAATCTAACCATAACTACGTAATTTCAATCAAATTAATAATACGCAATGACACTTAATAGCACGTTTTTAAGTTTCCAAAGATTGTGTGTCCCCCACTTTAATGGTTTGATCCAGTGCCCACGGGCCACGGTTCGTCGGCATGACGTATACGACATGTTGGGGGAGGCGGCTTTTTCGAAAGCCCTTGAAAAATTCAGGCTGGATATTGGATAACATTGTGAGGATTATTCTTCGGCGTTTACATCAAAATGGAGCAAATCATCACGTAAGTCGAACACTGTGACTGTATACTAAATGCGCAAACAGATTGAAACTGAATATTTCTCGTATGGTGAGCCTCGGCGCTGCACCGAGTGAATCCAGAGATACGGGATGGTGCGCACTGCGCAGGCGCTGTGATCACCCAACGGCGGAAATAATGCCGCTTTGAGCAGTTTATAAAAAAATATTAAAAATATTTATTAGCAACGCCGAGCTTTCAAACCATCCCGTATCTCTGTGCGAACCCCTCGTGCAACTGTGAGCACCTTTGTAATGTCTCTGTGATACTTGTATAACGAACGGTTCGGCCAGAACCAGTCCTTCATGGTAAATCTAGGTTGGTTTCCCATTGAGGAGCAAGTGACTGTGGATTCACTCGGTGCAGCACAGTCACGAAAGGGGACCCTGATGTAAACAAGACAAACGTCTTTCTCTGGTCTGCATCCCCTTAACAATTGTGTGTATTGAGCCGTACTGTATTGTACCCATTCTGAAATCTGTTAAATAAAGTTTTCATTCATTCATTCATTCAGCCGCCGCGCTCACTGGGGCTATTGATAGCGTCAATTAGTTGTTGTTGTTGTTGTTGTTGGTACTGCCGCTGCGGATGAGAACGGGGCCGGAGGGGCTTTGGGAGGATGGGAAAGTTATTATTATTATTATTATAATAGTAATTGGCTATCATACGTGCCTAGCTAGCGTTAGCTAAAAGAGCCCTCGCAGTGAAGTTATTATTATTATAGCTATCATACTGCAATATAAACTGAGTTTTATAGTGAAAAGAGCAGCTTTATTTTGGTCAAGATTGAAGGCTCTATATTGCAGGAAATTGCACATACAGGTGTTCATTAAATGTAAAAAAATCTGCCGTGGAGGGGGTCGTGCCGGACCCCCTCCAAACCACCCCTTGCAAAAAACAAAAAAAAAGAATAAAAAAAAATCTTGCACCCCCACTTTCAACTATAACTAGGCGGCCATGAACACCACACCATCACACACGCAAACTAACCCATCCTCAGTGACCCCCTGCACCCCCAGCTCAGCACCTCCTCCAACGCCTCCCCCTCTGGCAGGAGGTTCAGGTCACTGGGCAGGCGAGCTGTGAGGTTCAACCACAGCTTCTTCCCCAAGAAGGCCATACAGCCGCTCAACTCCTCCTAATCCTCACCCCACGCTCGTTATGTTCTCTGCTTTTTTGTTACGTTGCACCTGACGTTTGTATTTTTTCGTACTGTACTGTTCCGTCGTGGTTGTGACTAGATGGGATATGGCTAACAGACAGGTGTATTCAGGCTGTGACTAGATGGGATATGGCTACAGGCAGGTGTATTCAGGCTGTGACTAGATGGTATATGGCTACAGACAGATGTATTCAGGCTGTGACTAGATGGGATATGGCTACAGACAGATGTATTCAGGTTGTGACTAGATGGGATATGGCTACAGACAGATGTATTCAGGCTGTGACTAGATGGGATATGGCTAACAGACAGGTGTATTCAGGTTGTGACTAGATGGGATATGGCTACAGACAGATGTATTCAGGTTGTGACTAGATGGGATATGGCTAACAGACAGGTGTATTCAGGTTGTGACTAGATGGTATATGGCTACAGGCAGATGTATTCAGGTTGTGACTAGATGGTATATGGCTACAGACAGATGTATTCAGGTTGTGACTAGATGGGATATGGCTAACAGACAGGTGTATTCAGGTTGTGACTAGATGGGATATGGCTACAGACAGGTGTATTCAGGTTGTGACTAGATGGGATATGGCTACAGACAGATGTATTCAGGTTGTGACTAGATGGGATATGGCTAACAGACAGATGTATTCAGGCTGTGACTAGATGGGATATGGCTACAGACAGATGTGTTCAGGCTGTGACTAGATGGGATATGGCTACAGACAGGTGTATTCATGTTGTGACTAGATGGGATATGGCTACAGACAGGTGTATTCAGGTTGTGACTAGATGGGATATGGCTACAGACAGGTGTATTCAGGTTGTGACTAGATGGGATATGGCTACAGACAGATGTATTCAGGCTGTGACTAGATGGGATATGGCTACAGGCAGATGTATTCAGGTTGTGACTAGATGGTATATGGCTACAGACAGGTGTATTCAGGTTGTGACTAGATGGGATATGGCTAACAGACAGGTGTATTCAGGTTGTGACTAGATGGGATATGGCTACAGACAGATGTATTCAGGTTGTGACTAGATGGGATATGGCTACAGACAGGTGTATTCAGGCTGTGACTAGATGGGATATGGCTACAGACAGGTGTATTCAGGTTGTGACTAGATGGGATATGGCTAACAGACAGGTGTATTCAGGTTGTGACTAGATGGGATATGGCTAACAGGCAGGTGTATTCAGGTTGTGACTAGATGGGATATGGCTACAGACAGGTGTATTCAGGTTGTGACTAGATGGGATATGGCTAACAGACAGGTGTATTCAGGTTGTGACTAGATGGGATATGGCTACAGACAGATGTATTCAGGTTGTGACTAGATGGGATATGGCTACAGACAGGTGTATTCAGGCTGTGACTAGATGGGATATGGCTAACAGACAGGTGTATTCAGGTTGTGACTAGATGGGATATGGCTTACAGGCAGGTGTATTCAGGTTGTGACTAGATGGGATATGGCTACAGACAGGTGTATTCAGGTTGTGACTAGATGGGATATGGCTAACAGACAGGTGTATTCAGGTTGTGACTAGATGGGATATGGCTACAGACAGATGTATTCAGGTTGTGACTAGATGGGATATGGCTACAGACAGATGTATTCAGGTTGTGACTAGATGGGATATGGCTAACAGACAGGTGTAATCAGGTTGTGACTAGATGGGATATGGCTAACAGACAGGTGTATTCAGGTTGTGACTAGATGGGATATGGCTAACAGACAGGTGTATTCAGGTTGTGACTAGATGGGATATGGCTACAGGCAGGTGTATTCAGGCTGTGACTAGATGGGATATGGCTACAGACAGGTGTATTCAGGTTGTGACTAGATGGGATATGGCTAACAGACAGGTGTATTCAGGTTGTGACTAGATGGGATATGGCTAACAGACAGATGTATTCAGGTTGTGACTAGATGGGATATGGCTAACAGACAGGTGTATTCAGGTTGTGACTAGATGGTATATGGCTACAGACAGGTGTATTCAGGTTGTGACTAGATGGGATATGGCTACAGACAGATGTGTTCAGGTTGTGACTAGATGGGATATGGCTACAGACAGGTGTATTCAGGTTGTGACTAGATGGGATATGGCTACAGGCAGATGTATTCAGGTTGTGACTAGATGGGATATGGCTAACAGACAGGTGTATTCAGGTTGTGACTAGATGGGATATGGCTACAGACAGATGTATTCAGGTTGTGACTAGATGGGATATGGCTACAGGCAGGTGTATTCAGGTTGTGACTAGATGGGATATGGCTACAGGCAGATGTAATCAGGTTGTGACTAGATGGTATATGGCTAACAGGCAGGTGTATTCAGGTTGTGACTAGATGGGATATGGCTACAGACAGATGTATTCAGGTTGTGACTAGATGGTATATGGCTAACAGACAGATGTGTTCAGGTTGTGACTAGATGGGATATGGCTAACAGACAGATGTGTTCAGGTTGTGACTAGATGGGATATGGCTAACAGGCAGATGTAATCAGGTTGTGACTAGATGGTATATGGCTAACAGGCAGGTGTATTCAGGTTGTGACTAGATGGTATATGGCTACAGGCAGATGTATTCAGGTTGTGACTAGATGGGATATGGCTACAGACAGATGTATTCAGGTTGTGACTAGATGGGATGGCTACAGGCAGATGTATTCAGGTTGTGACTAGATGGGATATGGCTACAGACAGATGTATTCAGGTTGTGACTAGATGGGATATGGCTACAGGCAGGTGTATTCAGGTTGTGACTAGATGGTATATGGTTACAGACAGGTGTATTCAGGTTGTGACTAGATGGTATATGGCTACAGACAGATGTATTCAGGTTGTGACTAGATGGGATATGGCTAACAGACAGGTGTATTCAGGTTGTGACTAGATGGGATATGGCTACAGGCAGGTGTATTCAGGCTGTGACTAGATGGGATATGGCTACAGACAGGTGTATTCAGGTTGTGACTAGATGGGATATGGCTAACAGACAGGTGTATTCAGGTTGTGACTAGATGGGATATGGCTAACAGACAGATGTATTCAGGTTGTGACTAGATGGGATATGGCTAACAGACAGGTGTATTCAGGTTGTGACTAGATGGTATATGGCTACAGACAGGTGTATTCAGGTTGTGACTAGATGGGATATGGCTACAGACAGATGTGTTCAGGTTGTGACTAGATGGGATATGGCTACAGACAGGTGTATTCAGGTTGTGACTAGATGGGATATGGCTACAGGCAGATGTATTCAGGTTGTGACTAGATGGGATATGGCTAACAGACAGGTGTATTCAGGTTGTGACTAGATGGGATATGGCTACAGACAGATGTATTCAGGTTGTGACTAGATGGGATATGGCTACAGGCAGGTGTATTCAGGTTGTGACTAGATGGGATATGGCTACAGGCAGATGTAATCAGGTTGTGACTAGATGGTATATGGCTAACAGGCAGGTGTATTCAGGTTGTGACTAGATGGGATATGGCTACAGACAGATGTATTC